>NW_004567150.1:90459-91481 GCF_000260355.1 Condylura cristata | reverse complement strand
CTTTTTTTGATGGGGTTGTTTACATTACTTTTGTTGAGTTTTGTCAGTTTTCCATATATTTTTGTGATCAGTCCTTTATCACTACTTTTGTGTGAGAAAATGTTTTCCCAATTACTGGGCTGTCTGTTTTTTGTAATGTCTCTTTTGTTTTACAGAAGCTCTTTAACTTGATGTAGTCCCATCTATTTATCCTTGCCTTCACTATCATTGCACTGGGTGCTCTATCTTTAAAGATGTTGCTAAAGTGTATGTCGTGTAGTGTTTGGCCAATCTTTGCTTCCAGGTATTTTTATGATCTAGGTCTTTAATCCACTTTGAGTTGATTTTTGTGTATGGTGAGAGATAGTGATCTAGTTTCATTTTTTTGTATATAGCTTCCCAGTTTACCCAGAACCATTTGCTGAACAAACTTTCTTTGTTCCATTGTATCTTCTTTGCTCCTTTGTCAAAGACTAGCTGTCCATAAACCTGTGGGTTTACATCTGGATTTTCAATCCGAATCCAGTGGTCTGTATGTCTGTTCCTGTTCCAGTACCATCAGTTTATGGCTTTGTAGTATAGCTTGAAGTTTGGGATTGTGATGTCTCCATTTCTTCCTAGTCTTGAGAGTTTTGGCTATTTGAGGTCTTCTGTTGTTCCATACGAATCTCATCAATATTTTTTCTATTTCTTTGAAGAATGTCATTGAGACTTTTATTGGGATGGCGTTAAAACTGTATATCACTTTTGGCAGGATGGCCATTTTCATGATGTTAGTTCTCCCAATCCATTTCATGGTGTTTTCTTGAATTTCTTTTAACAGTGTTTTGTAATTTTCTTTGTAGTGGTCGTTTATCTCTTTTGTTAGGTTGACTCTCAGGTATTTGATTCTTTTTGTTTTAACTGAAAAGGGTTTTTTTTTAATTTCTGCTTCTTCTGATTGGTTGTTTGTGTGTAGGAAAGCCTCTGACTTTTGTGTGTTGATTTTATATCCTGCTACCTTACTAAACTGGTGGATGGTTTTGATTAGTTCCTCTGTGGAG
>NW_004567150.1:78666-89009 GCF_000260355.1 Condylura cristata | reverse complement strand
TGTGGTCAATCCTAGAGAATGATCCATGTGGATTTGAGAAAAATGTGTACTCAGATTTTCTGGGGTGCAGTATTCTATAGATGTCTGCTAGACCCATGTTTTCCAGGTCCTTGTTCAGAGCTTTAGTGTCTTTACTTATTTTTTGTCTTGTTGTTCTGTTCATTGTTGAGAGTGGCGTGTTGAAGTCTCCCACTATGTATGTATTCTCTCTGATATATATTTTCATGGATGACAGTAGTTTCCTAATATATTTTGGTGCTCCTTCATTTGGTGCATATATGTTGATGATTGTTATTTCTTCTTGTTGTATTGTCCCCTTAATCATAATGTATCTCTTTCAACCCTTTTTAGTTTGAAATCTATTTGATCTGATACAAGTATAGCAATCCCTGCCTTCTTTTTTGGTACATTTGCTTTTAGGATTCTTTTCCATGCTTTTATTTTCAGTCTGTTTTTATCTTTTGTAGTTAGATGTGTTTCCAGCAGACAGCAGAATGATGGGTTCTGTTTTTTAATCCATCCTGCAGCTCTGTGTCTTTTTACTGATGAGTTTAAGCCATTTACATTTAGAGGTAATATTGATATACTGGCACCTACATTTGGAAGGAACATTATGGTCCTTCTGTATTTTTATTCCTTGTTTTGAAGTGTTCTTGTTCATTCTTCTGTTGGATTTGGTTTGAGGGCTTTTTGCAGTATTTTTTGGAGTGCGGGTTTAGTCTCTGTCTGAGAATTTCCTTATTCTTTCTTCGTAGAGGAAGGAGCTCTTCGCAGGTTAGAGTATTCTTGGTTGTTATTTAATGCTTTGGGGTTTGTTGAGTATGTCCCTCCACTCTCTTCTTGCCCGAAGTGTTTCTTCAGAGAAGTCTGATGTCTCTGGATCAGTTTCCCTTTATATGTTATTTATTTCTTCCCTCTTGTCATTCTCATTATCTTTTCCTTGTCTTGCATTACTGGAAGTTTTATAATAATATGTCCTGTTTTCCTCCTCTCATCATGGTAGTTTGGGGTTTTTCTTGCTTCTTGGATGTCTACTTTCATCTCCTTCTTCATATTAGGGAAGTTCTCTTCTATTAGCTCTGTGAATATTTTCTCTATTCCTTGGCCTTTCTCTTTGCCTTCTGGGATACCTATAACACTGATGATTCCTTTCCTAATGGTGTCAGATAGGTCTTGAAGAGTTTCTTCATTCCTTTTCCTTTTTGCTTCTCTTTCTTTTTCTTTTTTTAAATTCTCTTTGTTTCTGTGTCTTCGAGGGTGCTGATTCGTTCTTACACTTCATCTGTTCTGTTTTCAATACTTTTCCCAGCCTTCTTTATCTCTTCTAGTGGCCTTTTCATCACCTGCATTTCTTCTGTTTTCTTTTTTAATGTCTCATTTTCTTTCTTCAGTTCATTGATTGCTTGTCTTGTATCTTTTTCCTTACTTTCATATCTTTCATTCATTTCCTTGATTGCATTCTTCAACTCCTTGATGGCTTGTCGCATATCATTTTTTTCCTTCTCATCTTCTTTTTGTTTGTTTATCATGATGATTCTGAATTCTTTATCTGGTAGGCTGAGCCGTGTTTCTATTTCTTTGGTGGTTTCTGCTGACTGATCTTTTTGTGGTGAATTTCCCCCCTGTGGACTTGCTTGAATATTTGTTTGTCTTCTTTTCCCTGTTGTGTATTTTCTAATACTTTCTACTCATTGAGACATGGTGTTGCTGTTATTGACCAGCACTTTTTTTTTGGGGGGGGGGGATTTTCTTTCTGGAATGGCTGAGGGACTTCCAGACACTTTAGTTGTGGAGGGTATTCTGAGTTGTGTTATTTTTCCCAGTCACCACCATTTGTAATTTGATCTGTCGTCTCACTGATAACAGTCAGGAGTCTCTTGTGGTGTTCAGCCACTTCTAGTAACACATTGAGTCCGTGCTTCTGGAAGATGTCTGTTGATCTTTGTAGCCTTCGGATGTCCCAGGTTCCCTCCATGCTTGGTGTGCCCGTGGTGGGTATGATGTATCAGTAGTGTTGTAAGTCTCCGTGGAGCTGGGCCTGTGGCTGTTGTTGGCTGGCTTTGTTTACTCTCTAAGTACTATGAGCCTTTCTGCCTCACAAGTCTTTGGGCCTCTGCTGTGGGGGCGGTATCTCCTCATCCCCACAGGAGTGCAGGGGAGTGCCAGAGGGCTGAAATCCTCCCATCTGAGCAGGCTGCCAGTCCTCCCTCTGAGCTTTCAGGGCTTTTTGTGTCTAGTCCAAACAGTCCCTCTCTGAGCACTGCATCCCCACTGACACTGCACCGAGTCCAGCTGTATCTCTTTAACTCCAGGTTTTTACCACAGTTTTTGTGGGTATATGTGGTAAGCAGGTAGACCCCTTAGCAAGTCTCCCCATTTGAGGCACTTCTTAGGGCCTCTCTATGTTGAATGTGCCCATGCAAGATTGTTAAAGTTGTTGCATTTTCCTAGGGTTGTGCCTGTGGTTGAGTCCTGTCTAACCATTCCCCCCCCCCCCTTTAACTCAGGGGTTTTGTGAGTTTTGCTGACCAAGCCTTAAAAATGACACCAAGACCTGATCAAACCCTAATGTTGCTTATTCTCAGATCTCTGTTGTAGGGCAGGAGATGTGGGCAGGGCTAGAGAGGCCCCAATTGTCAGTTCCTCTTCTCTACCTCCCTGGCTTTAAGTAGAGTAGTTTTTTTCCCCCATCCCCTGCAGCAGCTTGGGATTCAATCACATAGCTCATTTATATTCAGGGCTTTGTTGGGGCTGCTGAGGCAAAGAAAGGCAACACATCTGCAGAGTATCCTCATGTCTGGGCACTTCTGGTTCTGAGCTGCACAATTAGTTTTCTCTCCCTAGCTGGGTTGTCTCAGTTTATCACCAGGGCTGTAGCAGGGCTGGGGCAAAAAGCTGCTGCTGCTGTTCAGCACAGCTGCACCTGCCTCTGAAGTCAGTCTCCTCTGCAGTGCTTCCTGGCATCCAGGCACCAAGATTTTTAAGGGAGCCAAATGAGCGCTCCTCCAGCAGAGTTGCAGGGTTTGGCCTTTGGCACTTCTGGTTAGGAATTCTCTTATGGGAACTCCCCAATCACCGATTGTCCCTCAGTTATCTTCCTTCTAGTGAGTCTAGGAATTCTCATTTGGGTTGAAACTCGTAGCATGTAAGTCTATAGTCCGTTTTTATATATTCCTGTGCGAGCTTGCACATAGTTGTCTTGGTGTCTTTACTCTGCCACCATCTTGCCCGTTTCCGAGCTGGTCGAGCTGGTGTGTCAGCTGCTTTGCGCAGGTACTCCAGATTGGGTCTGCAGTTTCAGCAATTTTTCCCAGTACCCAGGAGTTCCAGATCTGATATTCAGTTTTTCCTCAGCCTGGGCTCCACTCACCGAGTTGAGCCATCCCCCTTCACCTCCAGGGCTTTAGCATGGGGCAAAGCGGCTCCTGCAGCCCGCCAAACTTCCAGGTGCCTAGGTTTTCCCGGGAGTTCCCTGAAGGGAACTCCCCAATCGCCGATTCCCCCTCAGTTATCTACCTTCTTGCAAATCAAGGGTGTTTTCATTTGGGTCGAAACTCGGAGTATGTAAGTCTATAGTCTGTTTTCAGTCCTCAATTCTTGTGCAAGCCTGGACACAGTGATCTCGGCATCTTTACTCGGTCACCATCTTGATCTCCCCCTATTTTTACATTATTTTGTGCATTTTCCCATCTCATTTGTAGTCCTCATCGGCTTCCCATCACCAAATCTTCTTTGTGCCATCACCATAGTCCAGTGAATTTTCCTCCCCCCACTGCTTTTTGATCCCATTCTCCATTCCCCATTCATAAAATGTCTCTGGTGTACAGCTGTTCATTATTATTATTATTTTCTCACCTGGTCCATTATACTCCTACTATGTCACTCATTCTCTTTTGATCCCATTACTCTTCTGAGACATACCTAGAGGGAACTAGCAGTTCAAAAGAGAAGTATATCCCACCTAACCTGCAGGCACCTCCCAGTGGACTTGGCCTGGCATGTGTCTGGCAGTTCAGAGTTCCTCATGAGTGTCTTGAATACCACAGTCTGAGACCTCAGATCACATTCTATGCTGTGGAGGCTGGAAAAGCAGGGGCTCCTGGAGCAAAGCACAGATCAGAACAATACCTATCATAACAGAAGAGTGCCTAGATGTGGGGAACTGCAAAACTCCCCCAACTCCCAAGTTCAGTAGCCCAAATTCCCTGGGAAGATTGGTAGGTATACCACCTGCCTAGAACAGGGGTACAGCTAAAGAGAGAGGAGGGAGAGGACTACAAGAGCTCTCAGTTATACCTCTACCCACCAGACACAGTAGCTGAGCAACTAGCCTCAACAAGAGAAATCAGAAGTCAGGCTCACCAGTCCCAGTGGGACATGGACACTACAAACAGCAATGCTGAAGGTAAACAATGGGAAGAAAGAAAAATACAATGAATGAGCAAGCACTTTGGGAACAATACACTATAGCAAGAAAGTCAACCTCCAGATAGTATGGACACAGAAGAATAGCTCCACCTAACAGGCAAAGAATTCAAAAAGGCCGTAAGTGAAATTGAAGGAACTGGAGGATATCCAGAGATTAGTGGGAAAAGTCATGAAAATAGAATAATTGAAGAACAAATCAGTACTCTTAAAGATACATACAGATATAAAAAGAACCAAAAAGGAAAGTGAAGTCAAAGGACACAATTTGAAACTATCTGACACCCTGAGGAAAGTAAACATAAGAGTCATAGTGATACCAGGTTACAGGGAACCCAAAATACTTTACCAATTCTGTTTGGGTTCTTAATCTGTGAACAATTACAAGACTGCTCAGGCTTAGGAAACAACAACAAAGAGATTTATTTAACAAACAGGATAAGCAAGAGTTACTGAGGCCAATAATGGCTGTATCCAGTTCTTTCCTGCACAAAGACTGTTATGATGGCATCTTCTGGCCAATGAAGATGTGCAGCTCCACTTCTGAACAATAGGCCACGTGTCTAAGATGGCATCTTCCTGCCTCTGCCAACCCAGGGCACATGGCAGTCAGACTCCAGGCCTGGTTCCAACTTACAAAGATAATAGAAGAAATAACAGGAGGTGCTCCCAGAGCAGCAGGATGCTTCAGCACAGCACTAGACAAGGGACATTCAGGACAGTAGCCACAGCCACCAAATGACCTGATCAAAGGCTGCACTCATCCAGGTAAGCCAGTCTGTATCCACAGCAAAATCCAGGAACCATTTCAGTAACTCAGCTACTTGCAAAGCCTCCTTCTCTGACCTCCACCTTCAGAGGTCCACAGAGGCCTTCTCCAACAACAGCCCCTTCCAGGGCTCAAATCCACTGACACCCAAAATGCTGAAGCAACTCCAAACCTGACACTCTGGAGCCCAGACAAACAACAACCTTCTTTTACCCTTTCTTCTTCTGCTCTTTCCTCTCCAAGGTAGCCCCTCCTCAAAATCAATACTTTTAAACATTATCCCTTGGCTGGTTGTCTTCACAGTAACCACCTCAGGGAAGGACACCACCTGCAACAGTCCTTGGCTTCAGCTAAATGAATACATTCGCCACTTTTAGTTTTTATCACCATATTTCCATTGAATATTGGATAAACGCATTGGCATAATTACAGTCAACATTATACAACACTGAAGCACAGCTACCGGTAACAGCAGGTCACGTCAACCAATTAATCTCTTCTCCCTCTTCATTCTCCTTGTAAATATTTAAAAATTTTTCTCTGCCTACTTTTGAGTCTTGCCCACGACTGCACAGGCATGCACATGAGTAAGTGCACGCACCCGTGCTGAAAGGCAAGGGATAAAATAACATGTCACTCTGAGGCGAGACCATTAAAACTCACAAGGCTGAGAGGAAGAATGCCATAAAGATGCTAAGAAAATTGATCTGTCCCCTGATTCAGCATTAAAGGCATGTAAAAAAAATCTACTGGAGGCTCCAAAATTATCTTTTGATATGCAAGGACCAGCAATGAACCCAGCCTGCAATGGTTGCACAACAACCTCCAGAAGAGGCCCCTTCCTCTTCCTGATTGGTAGATAACATTCTTGCTAACTCCTCACATGGTTGAGAAAAAGGCAAGTTCTCTGGTGCTTGTTTTACTATAACAGCACCAGCAGCCTCATGCAAATAGGGCCCCACTTTATGGCTTCATTCAACCCTTATCACCTCACAGGCTATATTTTCACATACATTGGCTGTTAGGGCTCAAACAAGAATTTTGGGCAATTCAGCTCATAGCAGTAGCTTATTTAAATATGTATCTGGAAGACAATTGAATATAAGTCAAGAACTCAGAAATATAAGTGGTTATTTTCAACAGCTCTATGTTATGGATCCTCTAGGAATCCAGAGACCTGGGGTGCAGTTGCACAGGACAAACCAGAAGGACTCTATGATAGAGCATGCAGTGAAACTTTATTGAATATGGTCTACTTATATATGCTTTCAGAACAAGAGGCGAATCTGTTCTCCCACAAAGTGACCTTCAGTTCATTAGTAACTTTTTTATTAGAATAAGCCTGTGTGCCTGTTTCTCATGAGGGAGTAGGAACATTAGGTGCTATCTGTAGTGATAAGGGAAAGGGCCTAGGCATCTTTCCTTCCTCATTCCCGGAGCATTCTCAGCACACTGTTAACACTTTAGCCACCCCTCTCAGGTCACCATAAGGCGACATCTGGTATTGAAGCTGCAGAATGATTGAGGTTACCTAGAGAATAAACATAGTAGGAAGATTTCAAGGAATATTTCATGGTGAAAAAACTGAAGAACTGAGAATGAGGCAACACCTGTTGAGCAAGTCAGTGGGAGAGGAAAATCAGGAGTCCTAGAAGTTCTGTTTTCATTTCACCTCATGGTGGAGAGAATGACCAGCTGTGTTAGATGCAACTGATCAGCTGAGAAAACTGAAGACGGATTCACCCACAGAATTTGTGATGTGGAAAACCATTTTCAGTTAAAATCTTTCAAGAAACTGAAGATGTCTAGTCTAAATGGATTTTTCTTAGTCAACTTTAAATGTTTAGACCTTTAAAACTGGATTTTGTATTTTTATATTTCTGCTCTGCATTAAAGAAATGCATGCCATATAAAAATCTTGGAAAACAGAAGAGAGCAAAGACCTTAAAGAATATGCACTACCACTCCTACCTTTACACATTTTAAATTAGTACCTTCCAGTCTCTTTGTCGTGCAATTAGGAGTTTGTAAATCATGGTGTTACTTAGAAATATGATTCTATATCTTCCTAACATGAGTTTTGTTCACTTCTCACTAAAAAGAGGTTAATGATTTTATATTACCAACAGATGACAATCTTGTATTTTATTTGTCACAATACTGGATAATTATATTAGCCAAGACTTAATCTGGGAACACTGGAATAGTTTCAGTTTATCCTATTACAGTTAGCTCTGATGGGAATAACATTTGATATGAATCTTTAATTTTATATCAAATTGCTTTCTTTGGGTAAATTCTGAGAGTGGAAATACTGGGCTAAATATATTAATTTTTTTACAGTTCTTCATGTCAAACATAATTTTACTGATGGGTTTGATGAGGAAGAATGACTAATTTGTATTTTCATAATTTAAAAAATACTTTCTCAAATAATATTTGACAAGACTACTCAATGGAGAAAGGATAGCCTCTTCAATAAATGATGATGGAAAAATTGGACAACCACATGCAAAAGAATGAAATTGAACCCCTATCTTAATCACTTACAAAAGTTAACTCAAAATATATCCAAGATTAAAATATAAGATGTCTTTCTTTTTCTTTCTGGATTATTTCACTGAACATGATCCCTTTCAGCTCCTTTCATGTTGCTGCAAATTGCATGAGTTTATCTTCATGATCCTGTCATTTATTTTTGGGCATTTGTGTTATTTCCATATCTTGCCTATTATCAATAGTGCTGTATAAGATAGGTGTCCTTTTGGATTAATGATTTTGTGTCATGTGGGTAGATTCCTAGGAGTGGAATTGCTGTGTCATATGGTAGCTCCATTTTTAGTACTTTGAGGTAAAGCTTTCCCTAGTATTTGGACAAATTTACATTCCCACCAACAGCATAGAGTTCCTTTTTCTCACCAACATTTGCTATATTCTGATTTTTTTTTAAGATTTATTTATTTATGCATACAAGAACTTTGGTACAAGCCAGAGGTGAGAGGAGTCACCAGAGACAGAGTGGGAAGCAGAACAGGCAGATCGAGTGAAATACAGTGGTGAGGGGAGCAGCTGGCAGGTCAGGAGAGGACTGCCATTCCATGTGGATCACCTCCTTAGCCGGGGATGGAACTCGTGTTTCAGTGGCTGTGAACCAGCCTGTTGGTACTGTGCTTTAACCTGTTGCGCTACCAGGGAAGGCTCATCTGTTTTTTTTTTTTTAACATGAGCCATTCTCACTTGTGGTCTCATTGTGGTTTTGATTTGCATTTACTGATTAGAAGTGATGCTGAACATCTTTTTATGTACCTGTTTGGCCATTTGCATTTCCTTTTTGTAGAAATGTCTTTTGAGCTCATCTGCCAATCATTTGTTGAATGGATTGCTTAGCTGTTTTTATTGAGTTCTGTCAGCTCTTTGCAGATTTTTGTGATCAGTCCTTTATCAGTAGTATTGTGTGCAAATTTTTCTCCCCAATCATTAGCATGTACAAAAGCTTTTTAATTTGCTGTAGTCCTAGCTGTTCATCTTTTCCTTCACTTTCTTTGGTGTATGTCATGTAGTGTTTTGCCTATATTTTCTTCTATATATTTTATGGTTTCAGGTATTATGTGCAATTCTCTTATTCATTTTGAGTTGTTTTTGGTGCATGGTGTGAGGTAATAGTCTAGCTTCATTCTTTTGCATGTAGCAGCCCTGTTTCCCCAGCACCCTTTATTGAACAACTCTACTTGTTCCATTACATACTCTTTGCTCCTTTGTTAAAGAGTATTGTCCATAACTATGTGGGTTTACTTCTGGGTTTTCTGTTTGATTCCATTGGTCTGTGTGTGATTTTTTGTTACAGTACCATACTATTTTAATTATTATGGCTTTGTAGTTTAGTTTGTGGATATAGTTGTGAATGGATTGTGATACCTCCATTCTCCTCCTATTAGTCAGGAGAGCTTTGGCTATTAAGTCTTTTATTTTTGTGTGTTATATTAATTTCATCAATATTTGTTCTATTTCTTTGAAGAATATCATTGACATTTTTATTGAATAGCATTGAATCTGTAAATTGTTTTTGGTAGAATGTCCATTTTGATTAATGTTAATTTTTCCAACCCATAAGCAGGGGATATCTTTCCATTTATTTGTGTCTTCTTCTATTTCTTTTAACAATGTTTAGTAATTTTCTTTGTATAGGTCGTTCACCTCTTTTATTAGGTTTATTCCAGGTTTTTGATGTCTTTGTTTCAGTTAGAAAAGGGATGGTTTTTGATTTATCCTTCTTCAGACTGATTGCACATAGGAAGGCTATTGATTTTTTTTAATGATTTATTCATTTATTTATACAGAACTGGGATATAGGCTGGGGGGGTGGTGAGAAGATTCACAAAAGACAGAGTGGGGAGCAGAACAGGCAGATTCACTGAAATACATTGTTAAGGGGAGCAGTGGGTGGGTCAGGAGAGGTCTGTCACACCACATGGGTCACCTCCCTGGCTGGGGATCCAACTCATGCTGCAGTGGCTGTGGTAGTTTCATAATGCTGTGCTTTGTGTGTACCACCAGGGAGGGCCTGGCTATTGATTTTTGTGTGTTGATTTTGTACCCTGGTACTTTACTAAACTGGTAGATTATTTTGATTAGTTTCTCTGTGAAGTTTCAGGGTCCTGTATCTATATTATCATGTCACCTGAAATAGTGATTTTTTAATTTTTTATTTTTTAGAAGTTTATTTTTACATCATTATGTACATTTTTTTTCCCATCTCAATTGTAATCCCAGCAGGTTTCCCATCATCAAGTCATCCGTGTGCCATCACCATAATCCTGTGCACTTCCCTCCCCACACCCCCGTTTTTGATCCTATTCCCCACTCCACTCCCACAAAATGTCTCTGGTATATGTTGTTCATTATTCTTGTTATTTTCTTGCCTGATCCATTATACTCCAGCTGTGAGAGAAACCATCCGGTATTTTTCTTTCTCTTTCTGGCTTATCTCACTAAGCATGATCTTTTCCATCTCCATACAAGTTGCTGCAAAAGACATGTGTTTCTCTTTTTCAGTTGCTGAGTAATATTCCATTGTATATATGTACCACATTTTTTTAATCCAGTCATCTACTTTTGGGCATTTGGGCTGCTTCCATGTTTTTCCAATTGT
>NW_004567150.1:61281-77713 GCF_000260355.1 Condylura cristata | reverse complement strand
AGACATGAGGGTTTTGGCTATTCGAGGTTTTTTGTTGTTTCATATGAATCTCATCAACATTTTTTCTATTTCTTTGAAGAATGTCATTGAGATTTTTATTGGGATTGCATTAAATCTGTATATTGCTTTTGGCAGGATGGCTTCTGGAAGGTGTTTGCTGATCTTGTAGCCTTCGGATGTCCCAGTTTCCCTCCATGCTTGGTGTGCCCGTGGTGGGTATGATGTATCAGAAGTGTTGTAAGTCTCCGTGGAGCTGGGCCTGTGGCTGAGTTGTTGGCTGGCTTTGTTTACTCTCTAAGTACTATGAGCCTTTCTGCCTCACAAGTCTTTGGGCCTCTGCTGTGGGGGCGGTATCTTCCCATCCCCACAGGAGTGCAGAGGAGTGTCAGAGGGCGGAAATCCTCCCAGCTGAGTAGGCTGCCAGTCCTCCTTATGAGCTTTCAGGACTCTTTGTGTCTAGTTCAAACAGTCCATTTCTGAGCAGTGCCTCCCCACTGCCTGAGGTCCTTTCACAGAGCCCAGCTGTATCTCTTTAACTCCAGGGTTTTACCACAGTTTTTGTGGGTAGATATGGTAAGCAGGTAGACCCCTGAGCAAGTGTCCCTGTTTGAAGCACTTCCTAGGGCCTCTCTATGTTGAATGTGCCCATGTAAGATTGTTAAAATTGCTGCATTATCCTAGGGTTGGGCCTGTGGTTGGGTCCTACCCCAGGCAGCATCTTGGGATCCACTCACCTAGCTGTGTTGTCTCTGTTTATATCCAGAGCTTTGTTGGGGCTGCTGGGGCAAAGGTCAGCAACAGGTCTTAGGAGTATCCTGGGGTCTCTGGTTCTGAGCTGCAGCCTTTTCCCACAATTTGGTTTCCTCTCCCTAGCTGAATTGTCTCAGTTTATCTCCAGGGTTGTAGCAGGGCTGGGACAAAAGGCTGCCGAGCATCCACAGCTGCCACTGCAGGCATTTTCCCTCTGCAGCACTTCCTGGAGTCCAGGCGCCTAGATTTTTAAAGGAGCGAATGAGTAGGAAGCCGCTGGCATTCTGTGATCAGCGCTGCAGGGTTCTGTTAATCCTGTCTGTGTGGCTTCCCTAGTGGGTACTCCCCAATTGCTGGTTCTTCCTTGGTTATTTTCTTTCTAATGTGTCCAGGTGTTCTCATTTGGGTTGAAACTCATAGCATGTAAGTCTTTAGTCCGTTTTTATATAATCTCGTGCGAGTTTGGATGTAGTCATCTAGGCGTCTTTTTTGTGCCGCCATCTTGCTGGTTCCCAAGCTGGTTGAGCTGAGCTTTGCGTGGTACCCAGGTGCTCCCGATGGGGTCTGCAGTTTCAGAGGTTTTTGCCCTGTACCCAGGAGTTGTGGGTCTGATTTGCATTCTTTCCGCAGCCTGGGCTCCGCTCACTGAGCTGAGCCGTCTCCCTTCACCTCCAGGGTTTAGTGCAGGGCAAAGCGGCTCCTGCAGCCCGCCGAACTTCCAGGTGCCTGGGTTTTCCCAGGAGTTCCCAGAAGGGAACTCCCCAATCGCTGATTCCCCCTCAGTTATCTACCTTCTAGTGAGTCCAGGGTGTTTTCGTTTGGGTTGAAACCTTCAGTAAGTAATTCTATAGTCCGTTTTCAGTCCTCTGAAATAGTGATATTTTTACTTCTTCTTTCTTTATTTGGATTCCTTTTATGTCTGTCTCTTGTCTTATTGCTCTGGCTGAAAATTTATGGTGAGAGTGGACATTTTTGTCTTTTTCTAGATCTTAAGGGAAAGGCTTTAGCTTTTTATTGTTGAGAATGACATTTGCTATTGGTTTGTTGTATGTGGTCTTTATTATATGTTCCTTCTATCCTGAGAATTTTCGAGGGCCTTCATCAAATATGTATGTTGAACTTTTGTCAGATGTTTTCTCAGCATCTATTGATATGATCATATGATTTTCATTTTGCTTTTGGTTGATATGTTGGATTATATTAATTGATTTTCAGGTGTAGAACCATCCTGTACCCCGGACTAAATCCCACTTGGTCATAGGATTGCATTGTATTCTTTTGGCTAGTATTTTTGCATTAGTGTTCATTACAGAGATTGGCCATTAGTTTTCTTTTTTGTGTGTTGTCCTTGTTTGATTTTGGTGTTAGTGTAATGTTTGCTTCATAGAATGTATTTGGTAGTAGTTCTTCCTTCTCAATTATTTGAAACAGATTGTGTAGTGTAGGTACCAGTTTGTTTCTGAATTTTGGTTCAGAAATGTCTGGTTCTGGGCTTTTGTTTTGGGGAGGGTTTTGATTACTTTTTAAATTTTATTGTTTGTAATTGTTTAGGTTTTCTATTTCTTCTTTATTTAACTTTGGATGATTGCCCTTGTCTTCTAGATTGTTGAACTTTGCATATAAACTGTTCATTGTAATCCATGATTTTTTTTTTAAGTTTATGCTGTCTTTTGTAATTTCTCCTCTTTTGTTTGTAATACTTTTTATTTGTGTTTTCTCCTATAAGAAAACTTCATGAGTCTGGCTAGAGATTTATTTATTTATTTATTTTTAAGACCCAACTTTTGGTTTCATTGATTTCTTTTTAACTTCTATTTCATTTATTTGTTTGATTTTTATTATATCATTTCTTCTACTGGCTTCTTGTTGTTGTTCTTTTTTCCAGTTCTTTAAGGTGGGAGTTTAGGTTGTTTCTTTGAGTTCTTCATTGTTTCTTGATGTGAGTCTGTATTACTATTTATGTTCCTCTTATAACTGCGTTTGCTATGTCTTATACATTCTGGAAAGCTGTATCCTTATTGTCATTAATCTCAAGGTATTCTTTAATTTCATCTTTGATATTCTCATTGATCCATGGTCTTCAAGTAGTGTGGATTTCAATCTCCATGAAGTAGGGAGGTTCCTTGCTTTTTTAAATAGTTTATTTATAGTTTGATACCTTTGTAGTCAGAGAATATAGATGGTAGGCTATTGATTTTAGTGTATCTGTTGATGTTTGTCGGTGTCCCAGTAAGTGAGTGAAACTGGAGGATGATCCATGTGCACTGGAGAAAATGTGTACCCAGTTTTTTTTGGGTGTAGATGTCAAACCCATGAGGGCTAGGTCCTTATTTAGAGCTTTAGTGTCCTTGCTTATTATCTCATTGATCTATCCATTGGTAAGTAGTGTGTTCCAGTCCTACTACATATGTATTTTTCTCTAATGTCTGTTTTCAGAGGTGATAATAATTGTCTGATATATTTTGATGCTACTTCATTTGGAGAGTATAGGTTGATAAGTATAGGTTGGAGTGTAGGATGATGTCTTTTTGACATATTGCCCCTTCATCATAATGTAGTGACAGTCTGTGTCTCTTTTTACCTTTCTAAGTTTGAAGTCTATTTTATCTCATATAAGTATAGCTGTTTCTGCCTTCTTTTTTGGCCCATTTTCTTGTAGAATTGTTTTCAAGCCTTTTACTTTCAATCTATGCTTACCTTTTATAGTTAAATGTTTTCCCATAGACAGCAGAAGGTTGGGTTCTGTTTCTTAATTCAACCTCATATTCTGGGTCTTTTTATTGATGAGTTTAGCCCATTTATATTTAGACTTAATATTGATACACTGGCATCCATATTTGCCATTTTGTTTATTTTGTCTTTCCTATTCACTCCTCTATTGGTTTTGGCTTTAGGGTTTTTTGTAGTAACTTTTGGAGTGGGGGTTCAATAGTAATGAATTTCTGTAGGTTTTGTTTATCTGAGGCTTTTATTTTTCCTTCTTAGAAGGAGAACTTTCCAGGGTAATGTATTCTCGATTGATATTTGTTGAGTTGGAATTTGCTAATTATGTCACTTCATTCTCCTTTTGCCCATAAGTGTTTCTTTGGAGAAGTCTGATGTCAGCCTGATTGGTTTTCCTTTATAGGTTTTCTGTTTCTTCGCCCTCATCATTTTCATTATTACTTTCTTCTTGTTTTGGGTCTTTAGAAACCTTACTATTATGTGCTGTAGTTTTTCCTTTCTTTGTGATAATCTAGTGTTCTTCTAGTTTCCTATATGTCTAGTTTCATTTACTTCTTCATGTTTCTCTGCAATCATCTCCTTGAATAATTTCTTGGTTCCTATTTCTCTCTCTTCACCTTCTGAGATTCCTTTTGGTGCTGGTAGCTATGCCACTGTGTTATATAATATTGTTTGTAATTATGCCATTGTTGGTATTTATGTCAATATAGATGGTTTGTCCAATATTCACAAATGATGATAAAAAACTAAAAGTGTGGAGTTATACTAGTAGTTGTGCTTCTGTGTTATATAAAGTTGTTTGTAATTATGCCAATGGAAAGGGTTTGTCCAATATTCACTATAAATATGGTGATAAAAACTAAAGTGGGGAATCTATCCAGGTGGCTGAGCCCCCTGGAGCGGTTGCTGTGAAGACAAACAGCCTGAGGGATAATGTTTAAAAGTATTGATTTTGAGGAGGGTCTACCTTAGAGAGTAGAGAGCAGAGGAAGAGAGGGGGAGAAAGAAGAAGGTTGTTGTTTGCCTGGGCACCAGCCTTGGACTGGGCCTCTGTGGACCTCTGAAGGTCAGAGAAGGAGGCTTTGCAAGTAGCTGAGTTACTGAAGTGTTTCCTGGGTTTTGCTGTGGATACAGCCTGGCTTACCTGGGTAAGTGAGGCCTTTAATCAGGTCATTTGGTAGCTGTGGCTGCTGTCCTGAAGGTCCCTTGTTTAGTGCTGCACTGAAGCATCCTGCAGCTGTGGGAGCATCTCCTGTTGTTTCTTGTGTTGTCTTTGTAAGTTGGACGCAGGCCTGGAGTCTGACTGCCATGTGCCCTGGGTCAGCAGAGGCAGGAAGATGACATCTTAGACACGTGGCCTATTGTTCAGAAGTGGAGATGCACATCTTCATTGGTCAGAAGATGCCATCATAACAGTCTTTGTGCAGGACAGAACTGGATACAGCTTTAGGTAATGTAAACAGCCATTATTGGCCTTAGTAGCTCTTGTTTATCTCATTAGTTAAATAATCCCTTTGTTGTTGTTTCCTGAGCCTGAGCAGTCTTGCATTTGTGTGCAGGTGAAGAATGCCTACAGAATTTGGCAAAGTAGCCAGTTTGGAGTCCCCTGTTACCCAGTAATACTACCATTAAAGTTTTCTGAGGTGAGCCACCACGGTATAAGTGAAAAGGCAGAAAAGAGATCTGAAGCTCACATTTATATAGCTATACGCCAAAAATGCCTTAATTCCAAACCCATTGAGGTTGGATTCACAGCATGCTGGGAATTGTAGTCTTTGGTGCCAAAGATTGCTTTAATGTGAATATATGAGTGACACCCATAAAAACATCAGGGGGTGGAGTTCATTCAGGGTGTCATTTACAGGCTCAGAGTTTGCTCCTTATTCTTCCTCCAGTACTTCCAGACTTCAGAGCTTTGAGAAAATACATTTTTGTAGTTTAAGTCACACAGTATAAGGCATTTTGTTATAGCACTGGGGCCAATTAAAACAGGCACTCATGGGCCCTCCCTGGTGGTGCAGCAGGTTAAAGCACAGCACTAAGAAGCTAAAGCCACTTCAGTGCGAGTTCGGTTCCCACCCCTGAGGTGACCCACATGGCACGGCAGACCTCTCCTGACCCGCCCACTGCTCCCTTCAGCAGCGTACTTCACCAGTTGGCCTGTTTTGCTCCCCACTCTGTCTCTGGTGAATCCTCTCACTGCCCCTGCACTGCTAGCCTGTACCCCAGTTCTGTATGTGTAAATAAACCTTCTTAAAAAACCAAAAAAAACAGGCACTCACATTCGATATGTCCAGTCATAGCCTTTGTTACAAGGCTCCTAGAACTTGGTCCTTATTTGTGTTATTGAATTAACCTTGTCCTACTTTTTTTTTTGTTACTGTGCTTTTATTGAAAACCCAAGCAACTGAGATGTATTTTCCTTTACAGTGAGAGAGATGGGGTGTAGGGTGGGGTAAAGGGAATGTGAGATCAGATAAAACACCTGTGGTGACTCAAAGTACTGATATCAGCTTACAAAACCCCAGGCATCCGTACCCTATCCCTTGTGTTCCGCCATAGTGATCACACCAATTGATACCTGTAATTGCTTTGCAAATTTGTGTGGGATTAATTGATGTAAACCAAACAAAGACATTTTGGAATAGTGATGTAACCCATGGCTGGAACCAAAGACCATTACAAGTGGCACCCCTGTGGAGGATGCTAATTAGGATAAATAACTCCAGCCCCTGAGATTCAGTGTTTGGGATTTCAGTGTCTTCAGATCTTCGGTGATTCTGGGGTCAGCAATTTCTGTCTCTACCATGCTGATCTTTCAGAAGGCTGTTACAGGCCTCTGAAGAATGCGGAAAGTTTTCCAGAAGCTAACCTCAGAGAGGAAAAGTTCAGAGGCTTTGCAAGTAGCCAAGCCACCAAAACTTCCCAGTTTTGCTGCTTTTACAGCCTGTTGGGGAAGGCTGCATGCCTTGCTGATCTGCCTTACTGAGCTTCATGAGTGAGGCTGTTTGCTGGGTCATTCAGCTACTGCAGCTGCTGTACTGAGTGTTGCTTATCTGATGCTATGCAGCAGCTCCAGTGAGCATCTCCTGCTGTATCTTCTGCTGTCTTTCATGAGTTGGATCCTGGCCTAGAGTCTGGCTGCCATGTGCTCCAGGTCCACCTGGGATGCCATCTTGGGGCATTGGTGTTTAGTACACTGCTTCAGGTGAGGTCAATGGCCATTTTTGACCTCAGTAGCTGTTTTGCTACATAAATCCCATTATTGTTAATCTCTGGATCCGAGTAGTCTTGTGTGAAGAACTCAGATGGTGAACTATTTTGGCAGTGTGCTTGGCCCGTTTTACTGTCCCCTGCTGCCCTGCATCAGTAACACCTTCAAACCTGTATCTTCTCTATGGTACAGCATTTTGGCCTTTGCCCAGGAAATCTTGGAGTTACTCTTGACTATTCTTTCTCATTTTCCATACCTAGTTAGCCAGCAAATCCTGCTCTTCCAAACTATATTCAGTATGGAAACACTCTCCATTGCTTTACCTCATCAGTGATTTCTCTCAACAAAGCTATGTAGCTGCCCTTGATTTTGCAAGATTTGTCTTCAAGCTGACTTAGTATATACAAGGCAGGAATACTGTCAATTTGGACAGATGGAAATGAGAGCCCTGAAGCCCTTGGTAGATTTTAATGCTCTCAGATTCCCTGAGAACACAGACACTATTACAGGGTGTGGGCCACCTGTCTGTGGGCCACACCTGCGTGCTCACAATTCAGTTATACTGCAGGTACACACAAAAGGGTCAATAATGGGTTTATTTACAAAAGGGGAAAGGAATAGGAAACACAAAAGGGTCAATAATGGGTTTATTTACAAAAGGGGAAAGGAATAGGAAACAACCCAGGGAAAGAAAGTGAAATACAAAGTCACTGGAATACCTTATGGCTAAGCTGACTGAACACACCAAGTCACGTGGTCTGGAGAGCTGCTTCCCGAGTGAGCGAGCGAGAGAGAGCATGAGATGCAATCATGCCCTATTTATCCCCCAAGTGTCCCAGAATTCATTCCTGCTAGCTCCGCCCTTGGGTCCTTGCAGTTCTCTCCCTGGTACTGCTGGGAGTTGTAGTTTCCAATCACTGGAGTAATGTGTAGGGTCCAGAAATCTGAAGTAGGGAGTGGAGTCCATAAGACTCTGCAGAATTCCTTTAGAACATCCTTCCCCTTCCTTAACAACACCAGCCAGGGAGGTTGGCATGCAAAGAGGCAGGCATGGGCCAAGCAGATGGGCAGGAAACTCAGGCTACAGGCATGAGCACACATGTGCACATGCTCTTTGGAACAGGTGTCCATAATTACAGGTGTGTGTCACACCTTCATGCTCCCAAGCAACTTTTTGCATAGGCTGCAGGTGGCTAGCTGTGGGAAGTGAAAACAGCCTTTTCCATTTACCTACATCTGCTCAAGCCTCTCCAGTAGTTTTCTATTTCATAATAAAATCCAAAGTTTCTTATATAGAAAGCTATGAATCTAAATCATTGTTTCTCAAACTTGAGCATCTTCTGGAGGGCAAGCATCTTATTGGGCCCAGACAGAGTTTTATGATTCATTAGGTCTGGGCTTAGGCTTAGGCTGGATACTTTGCATTTGTGCCATTCTAAACAGTTTTAACTAATTTTGATATAATGTTGCTGCATAGGGAACCCCATTTGGAGAATCACACCTGTCCATGTAAAAGGAACAGTGAGTGAAGCTTATAGCTAACTTGAGGGAGGGTGAAACATTCTAGATTCCATTCCCCATATGGGGGCTGATGGGAAACAGGAGTGGAGCTGAGTTCATTAAAATATTTATGGCTATTGGGGCTTTGGCAGTTGAGCTGCTAGTCTTCTGGCAGTTGAACTACAGGTGAGAAGGGGTATCTGCAGAGAAATTGTCAGAATGCCACATATAGCTTCAATTTGGACCTTAGTCTCTGTGAAACTGTACAAAGCTGTGGAGGAAATATGTCATAGTTGATGGGACCTCATCTGTGTGCTTACAACTTCACTTGAAGGATATGACTCAGGCTCAGGGTGCAAAAACAACAGGGTTTACTTACAAAGTGAGAAAGGAAGAAATTTGGGGAAAGGAAAGAGAGGCAGCAGCAATAGTCAGGCAACAGTTTAAAACCAAGATCAGACACAAGAGTCTCAAAGGTCAAAGTTATGCAAAGATCTCTGAGAAGGTCTATAATGGTCTTACCATAGGTGGCACCACAGTAGTCAGAGCAGTAATCAAAGCTAGACTGGGCAGCACTGGATGCTGGGCTGGTCAGTGCCAGTGGTGACAGCACCACGTGGATAGTGCTGTACATGTCAGAAACAAGGACCAATGTTTCAGCTTTTAAGAGAGGTCAACAGCAAACAGTTATTTAGAGGCACCTATCTTATGGCCAATGGTGTTATTCGGCAGGCCATGTTGGAGGTCATATCTTCGAAGGAATGTTGGTAGGGACAGGGGCCAGTTTTACAGTTCTATGAAGGTCTTTCTGAGAGAGAGACCAGGTGAATCTGACTGACCATTGGTGCTGGCTGGAGCCTGACTTATATACCCTTCAGGATGTACATCAAGCCTGATTGGTCCATATTACTTGACCAATGGGAGCTCCAGTCAGATTGGTCTGTTTACAATCCCAGCTATTTGATGTTGGGAATCTCAGGTTGGTTTCATAGTTGCCTGAAACTGCACTAGTGTCAGATCTGTCCTATCCCAAAGCTTTAAAGCTAAATAGGAAGAATAGTGAAGGTAATGAAGTTGAGATAAGAACATTGATGTTCACATATGATGTTGATGTTCAGACAGTGGGGTCCTTGAAAATTTTCAACAGAGATCCCCTTTCAGTGGTACATGGCTAGTTTACTAAGAAAAAGACATTTGCATAGACTCAAATAAGCAAAAGACAGTTTTATTAGAAAAAAAGGACAAACAAGCCCTGCATAGATATAGGTAGGCAGAGAGCTGCTGCTGCTGTTGCTTTTGAAAGGGACAAATATGTTAAAAGAGATACATAGACACAGGCAGGTAGTCTTAGGAAAAGAACTGTAATTTACCAGGGTAGAGTAGTTCTTGTAGAGTGGTTCTTTTGGGGAGCTCATTAATTTGTGAATTGACAACCTCATTTCTATAGCAGTCTTCACCCAACGATTTCCTATAGCAGACTGCATTTTAAAATTTCCTATACACTATTTAATGACTTGTTCTTTTATACTCCAAACTCTAGTTTCTGGGCCTGGGAAGCCTCCATAAAGCTAGACCCATAGGTCCACTTGACCTATACTGTGGTTGGTGTCAAAACTATATACAAGGAGCAGTGAGGAGAGGGAAGCCTCTAACCCCAGATGTTTGATGGAATTCCAATAAAATTGATTCTTTTTTTTATAGGAGAAAATATTTTTAATGTGGGAATCAACATGTGAACATTGCATTCAGGTGGAAAATTTCAGGTTAAAAATATGAGATAAGTGGGCCCTCCCTGGTGGCGCAGCTGGTTGAAGCACTGCACTGAGAAGCTTGGGCGCTTCCACACGAGTTCGATCCCCGCCTGCCCCGGAGGAGATCCACATGGTGTGGCAGACCTCTCCTGGCTCGCCTGCTGCTCCCCACTCTGTCTCTGGTGATCCTGTCACCTTCCGCATCTCTGGCCTGTGCCCCAGTTCTGTATGAATAAATAAATAAATCTTTAAAAAAATGAAAAAAAAATGAGATAAGTATAAATATCACACTTTGCTTTAACAGGAAACATAACAGTGGTGACAGTCATACTTAACCTGGGTTAAGAAAAGAGAGACAGGGCCCTCCCTGGTGGCTCAGCGGGTTAAAGCCTTAGCCCTCTGAAAAACTAGATGGGAAGTGTGGCAAGTATTTCTGTAACATGTTCATTTCAGTCGCTTAGTGATCATTCTGGTCATACCTTATGCAGTGATATTGTAAAGTGATGGCAGTTGTTTTTGAGTATTGGAAATTAGATTCAAAGTAATCTAATTTTAATATAAGGTGTACCTCTTATATTAAAAATATAGTCTTTCTCCAGGAGGCTTGCAACCACTCCCTGTCTGCACCCTCACAACCAGTGTTTGGTGTCCAGGAGGTAAAGAGATAGAGCTCTGAAAAGAGTTAGGGCTTGGCACCTGGCTGGGTGGCTGACTGGGCCACAGGCTTGGGCCTTTGGATTGGCAGTGTCAGTGTGAATGGCTACCAAAGAAACCTGGGATGTCAGAATGTTACAAAGATCAGCAGGTAGGCAAGTGGGAGCAGCAGTGCTCCCATTGGCAGGGAGACTAGTTGGGGAGCCTTACTTTTGGCTCGCCCTCCCCTCCTCTCCCAATTCTGAAAACTGGGAGAAGTCTCTGGCGCCACCTAGTGACCAAAAAACCCACACGCTACACACAGGTGGCTTGCTTGAGAAAGAGTGATCAGGAAGAGTCTTTCAGGATCAGCCCTTACACCAGAGTCCAGGCAATCCTGGGTGGAAAGAAAATCAGCCCATGCAGGGACTTCTTGCAGGCACCTCCCAGAGACTCAAATGTGTTACTGGCAGAAGCTGAACCCCACAAGAAACCCCTGGCTATTAATGGCTGAGATGACAGACACAATTTCATATAGTGGAGGCTGGAAAAACAGACCTTGAAACAAAACACAGCTCAGAACATCCTCCAAAACTGAAGTGACTAGACGTCCCTCTGCCACCCCAGAAGGAATACCCAGAAGGAATGCCTGCCAATACTAGCAACACTGTGTTTCAATTCATAGAATGAATTAGAAAACAACCAACAGGGAGAAGAAAAAACACAAATACCCAAGCAAGCCCACAGGGGGAAAATGCACCACAAAAAGATCAGTTACCAGAAATCAACAAAGATACAGAAGAACAGCTCATCCTGTCAGAGAATTTAGAATCATCATAATAAACAAACAAAAAGAAGATGAGAAGGAAAAAAATGATATGAGACAAATAATCAGTGCACTGCAGAAAGAAAATGAGACCTTAATAAAGGAAATAAAAGGAAGGCAGGAGATTAAAAGACTACTAGAGGAAATAAAGTATGCTGGGAAAAGTAATGAAAACAGAATAGACAAAATGGAAGAATGAATCAGCACCCTTGAAAACACCAAATAAAGGGAATCAAAACAGAAAGAGAAGTAAAAAGAAAAGGAATGAAGACACACTCGGAGAGCTATCTGACATCATGAGGAAAAGAAACATCAGAATTATAGGTCTACCAGAAAGATGAGAAAGGCCAAGGAATCAAGAAAATATTCACAGAAATAATTGAATAGAACTTCCCTAATATGAAGGAGATGAAAATATACATCCAAGAAGTAAGAGCCCCAAACTACCATGATATTACGAGAAATACAGCAAGACAGATTATAGTAAAACTACCAAGAATCCAAGACAAGGAAAAAATAATGAGAACGATAAGAGGGAAGAAATAACCTATAAAGAAAACCAATCAGGCTGACATTAGATTTGTCTGAAGAAACACTACGCACAAGAAGAGAGTGGAGGGACATAGTCAACAAACTCCAAAACATCAAGTGCCAAGAAGAAAGAATAAGGACATTCTCAAACAGAAACTCCACAATTTTGTCTTGACTAAACCCCCATTCTAAAATATATTACAAGAAGTCTTTAAGTTAAAGCCAACAGAAGGATGTATAAGAACAGATCAAAACAAGGAATAAAAGAACAAAAAGACAAACAAAATGGCAAATATAGGTGCCGGCATATCAATATTATCTGTAAATGTAAATGGTTAATACTCATCAATAAAAAGACACAGAGTAGGAAGATGGATCAAAAAAAACAAAAACAAAAACAAAACAAAAACAAAACAGAACCCAACCTTCTGCTGTCTCTAGGAAACACATCTAGAAAAGATAAAAACTGAAAGTAAAAGGAAAACAATGGAAAACAATCCCACAAGCAAATGGACCAAAAAAGAAGGAGGGAACACTTATATTAGATAAAATAGGTTAAAAGAGATACAGATGACCAGTACAAGAAGACATAACACTCATCAACACATATGCACCAAATGAAGGCGCACCAAAATATATCAGGAAACGACTGTCACCTATGAAAATGTATACTAGAGAGTCTATTGACTTCAATACACCATTCTCACCAATGGTGATCAACAAGACAAAAAATAAGCAAAGATACTAAAGCTGTAAATAAGGCCCTAGACATCATGGGTCTCACAGATATAGAACACTGCACTCCCCAAAATCTGAGTATACATTTTTCTCAAGTCCACGTGGATCATTCTTAAGGATTGACTATATACTGGGACACAAGACAAATATCAATAGATACACTAAGATCAAAATCATACCAACTATCTTCTCTGACCATGAAGGAATCAAACTAGAAATAGACCATGCGAAGAAGGCAAGAAGCCATGTACCTTGTGGAGACTGAAACACATACTATTGGAGGACTACTAGTGAGGAGATCAAAAAAGAAATTAAAACATATCTTGAGAAGAATGACAATGAGGACACAACTCTCCAAAACTTATGGGACACATTAAAAGGGGAAGAGGAAAATATATATCAATACAGGCTCACATAAAGAAACAAGAAATAACTCAAAAAACAACCTAATCTCCCACCTAAAAAACTGGAAAAAGAACAGCAAAATAACCCCAAAACCAGTAGAAGACAGGAAGTAATAAAAGTCAAAGCTGAAATAAAAGAAATAGAAGTCAGGAAAACAATCCCCAAAAACAATGAAACCAAAAGTTGGTTCTTTGACAAACTAAACAAGGTAGAAGACCGCTTGCCAGTCTCACAAAGAAAAAACAGGAGAAAGCACAAATAAAAAGTATTATAAGCAAAAGAGGAGAAATCACAACAGATATAGCAGAAATTAAAAGAATAATCAGAGAATACTATGAACAGCTATATGCAAACAAGTTCAATGATCTGGAAGAGATGGACAAATTCCTACAACACTGCAATCATCCAAAGCTAGATAAAGAAGAAACAGAACAACTATACAGGCCAATTACAAGCAGTGAAATTGAAGCAGTAATTAAAACCCTCCCCAAAAATAAAAGCCTAGGACCAGAATGATTTACAAATAAATTTTACTGAATGTTCAGAAAAGAACTAGTGCCTGTTCTACTCAGACTCATCCAACAAATCGAAAAAAGAAGGGAAACTATCACATACTTTCTACCAATCCAACATCACACTAATACCAAAAGCTAACAAAGACAACACACAAAACTTCAGCTCATTCTCCTTAATGAACACTGATGCAAAAATCCTTAACAAATCTTAGCCAACAGAATCCAACAATGCATTAAATAGGGAAGGAAGAAGTAAAACTGTCTTTATTTGCAGACAATATGATAATTGTCACCAGACACCATGACCAAGTGGGTTTTATCCCAGGAGCACAAGGATGGTTCAACACCAGAAAATCAATTAATTATCACATTATCAATTATCCATCACATTAACTGACAGAAAATAAAGCCATATAATCATATCAATAGACACAGAGAAGGCATTTGACAAAGTTCAACATCCATTCATGTTAAAGGCCCTCGAAATCCTCGGAACAGAAGGAACATTCCTAACATGATAAAAGCCATATATGACAAACTTACAGCCAATATTATCCTCAATGGAGAAAAGCTAAAAGACTTTCCTTTAAGATCAGGAACAAGACAAGGATATCCACTATGTTCTTTAAGATAACATTGAAAGTTATAGCCAGACCAATAAGACAAGAAAAAGATATACAAGGAATCCAAATAGGGAAGGAAAAAGTAAAACTGTCTTTATTTGCAGACAATATGATAATCAGATGGAAAACCCTAAAAACTCCACAGAGAAACTAATCAAAACAACTAACCACGTTTAGTAAGGTAGCAGGATATAAGATCAACACACAACAGCCCTCCCTGGTGGCGCAGCGGGTTAAAGCACTGCACTAAGAGGCTTAAGCCACTTCTGCATGAGTTCAATCCCCATCTGCCCCGGAGGAGATCCACAAGGCGTGGCAGACCTCTCCTGACCCGCCTGCTGCTTGCCTCAGCAGTGTACTTCCTCGATCTGCCTGTTCTGCACCCCACTCTGTCACTGGTGAATCCTCTCACCCTCCACATCTCTGGCCTGTATGCCAGTTCTGTATGAATAAATAAATAAATCTTTAAAAAAATAAAGATCAACACACAAAAGCCAATACACAAATAACAAATCAGAAGTAGAAAAAAAAATTCCCTTTACACTTGAAACAAAAATAATCAAATACCTGGGGTAAAAGACCCTTACAAAGAAAATTATAAAACACTGTTAAAGGATATATGAGAAGACACAAAGAAATGGAAAGACATCACCTGCTCATGGATCAGGAGAATTAACATCAGGAGAATGGCCATCCTACCAAAAATGATATACAGATTTAATGATATCCCAATAAAAGTCTCAATGACATTATTTAAATAGAACAACTATTGATGAAATTTGTGGAACCAGAAAAAACTTCGAATAGCCAAAATTCTCCTGACTAAAACGGAACAGAAGAGAGGCATCACACTCCCAGATTAAGCTATATTACAAAGCTTAATCAAAAACTTTGTGGTACTGGAACAGGAACAGACCAGTGGATTCAAATAGAAAGCACATATATAAACCCCCATATTTGTGAGCAGCTAATCTTTGACAAAGAATATGCAATGGAACAAAGAAAGTTTGTTCAACAAATAAAAAAGAAGAAGAAGAAGAAGAAGTTAGATCACTAGCTCGCACCATGCATGAAAACCAACTTGAAGTGGATTAAAAACATAAGGACAGAAACCATCAAACACCTGGAAGCAAAGGTAGGCAAAACAATACATGAGATACATCTCAGTAACATCTTAAAGATACAACAGCCAAAGCAAGGATAGTGATGGAAAGGATAAACAGCTGGGACTTCATCAAGTTAAAGAACTTCTGTACAGCAAAAGAGACATTACACAAAAGGAACAGACATCCCACTGATTGGGAGAAAATTTTCTCACACAATACTAATGATAAAGGACTGACCACAAGATATACAAAGAACTGATGAAACTCAACACAAATAAACAACCCCATGAAAAAAATGTCAGAAGAACAGACCTCTCTTGACCTGCTCCCTTCAGCATTGTACTTTGTCGATCTGCTGTTCTGCTCCCCACTCTGTCTCTGGTGAATCCTCTCACCATCCCTGTGCCTCTGGCCTGTAACCAAGTTCTGTATGCACATTTTAAAACAACTAGCAAAGCAAATGTTAGCGAGGATGTGTAGAAAAAGGAACCCTACTGCACTGCTGGTGGGAATGAAAACTGATACAAACACTATGAAAAGTTGTTCAGAGGTTTCTCAAACTGCTTAACATGGAGCTTCCATATGACCCAGCAATCCCACTCCTAGGTATCTACCCAAAGGACACAAAAGCATTGATTCAAAAGGACACCTGCACCCCCATATTTATTGCTGCTCTATTTACAATAGGGAAAATATGGAATTAACCCGAATGCCCAAAAGTGGATGAATGGATTAAAAAGATGTGGTACTATGCATAATGAAATATTACTCACCAATCAAAAGATAAATTCATGCCTTTTGCAGCAATATGGATGGAGCTGGAAGGGATCATGCTTAGTGAAGTAAGCCAGAAAGAAAAAGAAAAATACCAAATGGTTTCACTAATAGCAGGAATAAGGGACAGCAGGGGGGTGGGTGGGAAGCAATTGTAATAATAATAAAAAAAGAATAACAACTAACCAGAGACATTTATATACCAGAGACATTTTACCAGGGCAGAGTGAGAAATGAGATTAAAAATACAGTTTAGCAAGGTAGCAGGTTATAAAATCAACACACAAAAGTCAGAGGCTTTCTTATACACAAACAACCAAGCAGAAGAAACAGAGATTAAAA
>NW_004567150.1:14900-59341 GCF_000260355.1 Condylura cristata | reverse complement strand
AGGGTGAGAGGCTTCACCAGAGAAGAGTGGGGAGCAGAACAGGCAGATCAACAAAGTACACTGCTGAGGGGAGCAGCGGGCGGGTGAGGAGAGGTCTGCCACGCCATGTGGATCTCCTCCAGGACAGGCGGGATCGAACTCATGCGGAAGTGGCTTTAGCTTCTTAGTGCTGTGCTTTAACCTACTGCGCCACCAGGGAGGGCCCAGTTACCTCATTTTATGTCAAGAGCTATCATCAGCACAAAATTTATGCTCCAAAAAAAGAGCAAATCCCCACCAAAACTATAGCATCAATCCAGCAAAATAGTCACATTCAGTTTTCTTTTAATTAAACTTAAGGAAGAATTGGTTTTCTTTGACATCTCATTATTCATAACAATAAATAAAATTATTGATAACAAATTTTCTAAAGAAATAATCATACATTTTGCCCAAGTCCAAATAATCTAAATTTCTTAGATTTCTTGTCATTTCCAAAAATAAAGGATTTCTAACTTCCTAGTTCTCTAAAGCAAACATTAACAAAACAAAACAAACAAACAAAAAAACAAGGTACCAAAAAAAAACCCCTCTATATTTCTGAATAGCTCACTTTAGTTACATATTTTCTGTCCCAACACTCAAATTCAAAATGTTCCAGGGTATCCCAGAGTGAAACTGGGCTGCCTGTCTGTGGGTCCTCACCCACACGCTTAAAGTTTAATTTTCTGCAGGCACATACAAAAGGGTAATGGGTTTATTTACCAAAAGGAAGAGGAAAAGGAACAACCGAAGGAAAGAGAGAGGTATACAAAGTAACTGGAATATCTTACCATCTCCGCTAACTTGGAGCTCTAGTAACCAAGCTAAAACTAAAAACCCTCAGTCTTATAGTCTGAGAGCTGTTGCTCCAAAGAGAGAGCTATTATCTCTCCAGAGCAACCATTGGAAAACCGCTCTCTATTTATCCCCCAAAGTCCCAGAATGCCTGCTTAGCTCCGCCCTTGGGTCCTCACAGTTCTCTCCTGGTACTGCTGGGAGTTGTAGTTTCCAATCACTGGAGCAGGTGGAATACAGAAAGCTGGAGTAGAGGGTGGAGTCCACGAAACTGCAGAGTTCCTTTAGGACATCCTCTCCCTTAACAAAAAGATACTAACTTCCTAAGAACATGACAGTCTTCATTTCAAACAATTCAATCTTTTTCCATGGCAACACTGCGGGATTCCTTGGCTACCATAAGTAGCATTAGTTGACTGTGGAATTTCTCAATCTTCTTCACATCTTAAGCTTGGTCTGTTCTATACACTGAAACAAACGAAATCATCTTTTACTTTAATACACAGACTTCCATCAGAATGCCTATATTTGAGAACCACAGGTGGTTCACACCTTATGAAGATAATGTTGGTGAGGTAGACTTTCTCCACTGTGCTTCTGAACTCCTCCCAGGTCTGGTATGTGGCATGGTTGCAGAAGAGAAAAGGAGGCAAGACTGGGACCCAAGAGGAGAAACCCGGCCATCTACTGACCTCCCTTGGGTGGCTATCCACTTGTTATAGGGTAGCCCAGAGTGAAACTGGGCTGCCTGTCTGTGGGTCCTCGTCCACACGCTTAAAAGTTAATTGTTCTGCAGACACACACAAAAGGGTATTGGGTTTATTTACAAAAGGGGAAAGGAAAAGGAACAACTTAAGGAAAGAGAGAAAGAGATACAAGGTAACTGGAATATCTTACCCCCTAGGCTGACTTGGAGCTCTAGTAACAAAACTAACTGCTAGCCCTCAGTCACTCTGTGTGAGAGCCATTGCCCCAGAGAGAGAGAACCATTACCTCTCCGGAGTGACTGTTGAAAAACGGCTCCCTATTTATCCCCCAAAGTCTCAGAATGCCTGCTTAGCTCTACCCTTGGGTCCTTGCAGTTCTCTCCCTGGTACTGCTGGGAGTTGTAGTTTTCCAATCACTGGGGCAGGGGTGGAGTCCACAAAAACTCTGCAGAGTTCCTTTAGGACATCCTTCCTTTTAACACACTGACTCAAAAACTGGTCCATTTTCAATTTCATGCTGGTTTTGTTACATGGCACCCCCGTGTGAACTGGGCTGCCTATCTGTGGGTCCTCATCCGCACACTTAAAATTTAGTTGTACTGCAGGCACACACAAAAGGGTCAATAATGGGTTTATTTACAAAAAAGGGGAAAGGAAAAGGAACAACTCAGGGAAAGAGAGAGATGCAAGGTAACTAGAATATCTTACCAGCTCAGCTGATTTGGAGCTCTAGTAACAAGCTGCTAGCCCCCAGTCATACGGTCCAAGAGATCCATTGCCCCAGAGAGAGCCATTGCCCAAGTCCCCCAGACCCGTTTGAAAATGGCTCCTTATTTATTCCCCAAATTCCCAGAATGCTGCGTAGCTCCACCCTTGGGTCCTCGAAGTTCTCTCCCTGGTACTGCTGGGAGTTGTAGTTTCCAATCACTGGAGTAGGGGGTAGAGTCCAGAAAGTTGGAGTAGAGGGTGGAGTCCACAAAACTGCAGAGTTCCTTTAAGACATTCTTCCCTTAACAGTTTCATGGGCTCCTCTGACATCTGCTCAATGGGTGCCATTTGTATCATACTGTCAAAGGACTCAAGACAGATCCTTACTGATCTTTTGTTGAGCTCCAGTATCTTACCAAAACTCTTTTTCCTTACCTTAAGCCTGCTTAGAGTTGCTCCTTAGGCACCTCTTAACAGTATTACAGCCTTTCTACTTCCCCATCATTTGGGTCCCAGTGAGGAAAGATTCTTCTGGTTCTGAGGTTTCTAAATATTCCTGGTGGAGACAATGGCCTTCACTGGCCTTTCTTAAAATCACTTTCCTTTTATTCAACATTTAATAGTGTTTGTAACATGGATTTTATGTCTTCTCAGGGAAGCCAATGGGCAGTGGGCAGTTTCCCCCGCTGCCTGGGTGTTGGCACTGGCCCCAGAAAATACATCTTGAGGGTCAGTCTACACAGGTGGCAGAAGCAGCCCCTGCCACTGCCCAGCACACTGCTTTCTGGCAGCACCCAGGCCAACCACTATAGCATATTACCATTGCCAACTAGGGCTCAGGCTGCTGGCCTCTGTAGCAATGACAGCAGTAGTAGATCTCTCCTGCAACACTGCCCCAGGGTATGCAATTGTAAAACTCAAACTCTTCTGTAAGGAAGAGCATTGGGCCTCATTGGGGCAGCATTATGACTCCCTGGAGCTGCAGGAAGTAGAGGCAAACATGGTGGGCTCCCAACAGAACCCACCAGACAGCAGCTAGGTTCTATGTCCTAGTGCTTCTACAGGCTTCCACCCTCTTCTTGGGCCTGTGAGATGCTGCTGATGCCATCTGGGGTGAGGTAGGTTGCCACTTGTGTCCTTGGAAATTTTGTTTCCTCAATATCCTTTTTGTTAAATAATCCCAATTGTTGTTCTCTGAGCTTGAGTGGTTGTCACTGCACCTCCTGCGGAATCTGCGTGAGCATTCACGTGGACTTTGGCTCAAAGTTCAAGGAACAGTGCATGCAGAGGTACAATGTGGCACTTGCCAATGTTTTGGAGCTTGGCTTCCTGTTTGCTAGATTCTGTTCTTAGTAATACTGTTTACTGTACTTTGCTCATGTGCTTTCAACCTGTTATTCATTCAACTCCTAGTAATCATGATATTGTTTATTTCTATAATGATGAGCTTACCACTGCCAGTAACGAAGTCAATAATTTTGGGCCAGAGGCTTTGGCATCCACGCAGAAGAAGTAAGGGAATGATTAAGCTTCCAGAATCAACAGATGAGCCTATCCCATATACAGGAATTTACTATAAGGGAGAAAGAATAGTTAATGTAAAAAGAAAAGAGTTAGGTGGTTGAGTCTAAGCTTTTGGGAAAGATTAAAAAGGTCACCTCCTCCTTGGTGCACGTTAAGCAAAGCACAACAAGAGTCTATTTTAGAACAATACCGTAAGTCTCTTCCATATTTGCCTAATCATAAAGTTACTGAATGGCAACGATATAGAGACTATGTAGCAGAAAGATATAAAAGACTCTTTGAACAAGGCAACAACTGGGAGTGGAACTAAAAGGTTAGTTAGGCAAGATGTATCAGACGAATGAATAACTACATTCTCTTATGTCTCACACCATTAACCATTGATTGTCAGATTGTCATCCCCTTTTCCATCCGCTTCTAAGAAAATGTAACACATCACCTTCTTTTTCAAGATGTATTGTGCTGCTAAGTATGTAACCAAACGCTGATGTAATCATTATTCTTGCCAAAAAATACTGTATAAATACGAAAGCTTACTTCTTCACATTACATTCAGATATGCACTCCTGAAGTCGTGTCTGTCTGTCATTTATTGCGCTGAATCCTTATCCACCTCCTTCTGAGACACTCATCACCCTGAGGTCCAGTGCTCCCGACTGTGCTGGTCCATGGCAAGTGGTCTTGTAAGTGACCATATGAAAGTGATCTGTCTCCTACCTTGGCACTCTCCTTTGACCCTGTATAACAGTGTTTCAACTGACCAGAGACCAAGGTCCAAACTGAAGCTGTAAGTGCCAAGCTGGAGATTTCTCCACAGATACCCTCTTTACAGTATGTTCAATGCTAAAAGTCTAGCAGCTCCAATTGCCTGAAAGTGCAACTGGTTTGAACTATCAATGTCTAACTGGCTAAGAGCCCCACAGTCTAAACTGCTAAAAGCCTCAGTCTTGCCCCTACTTACCATCAGCCCTAAGGCAGGGTGGAATTTGAAGAGCTCTACCTTCTAGAGAGTTCACACCAGGGGGTGAAGTCTAGAAAGCCCCACTTTCAACCCGAGGTAGATTATGTGCACCACCCAATGGTTTAGAGGTTGTTTCTTGCTGTTCTCTTACTGTAATATGTTCTCTTCCAGCCTCTCCTAGTGACACTGCACCTTCCTCTCAGTTATTTCCTAGAGTAGTCTGAGGAAAAAATCCTATTGCTTGTTAGAGATGTCTGTAATCTGGGAAACAGCTAAACTGGAAGATTTAGAGACTTTATGTTAGCAAAAAGAAAACAACCAATTTTGCTGTTAGAAGTTCATGTAGGGGACTCACACATGTAGGCCACCCCGTTTCCCCCCCTCCTTTTTTTTAAAAAAAAAAGATTTATTTATGGGCCCTCCCTGGTGGCGCAGTGGGTTAAAGCACAGCACTAAGAAGCTAAAGCCACTTCCACATGAGTTCATTCCCGCCTGCCCTGGAGGTGACCACATGGCGTGGCAGACCTCTCCTGACCCGCCCGCTGCTCCCCTCAGCAGTGTACTTCGTCGATCTGCCTGTTCTGTTCCCCACTCTGTCTCTGGTGAAGCCTCTCGCCACTCCTAAGTCTGTACCCCAGTTCTGTATGCACTAATAAATAAATCTTAAAAAAAAAGATTTATTTATGCATACAGAACTGGGGTACAGGCCAGAGGTGCATGGTGGTGAGAGACAGAGTGGGGAGCAGAACAGGCTGACTGACGAAGTACACTGCTGAGAGGAGCAGGGGGTGGGTCAGAAGAGGCCTGCTGCGCCATGTGGATCACCTCTGGGGTGGGGATCAAACTCATGCTGAAGTGGTTTTAGTTTAACCTGCTACGCCACCAGGGAGAGTTCCTGTTTCCCTTTTATTATGTTTTGAGATTTTTGGGGAAGAACCAAAAAAAAAAAAAAGCTGTATAGTCTGGTCTTCATATCGATACAAGCATGCTTTAGGATAGAAAGAAACCTTTCTAAGTCTCAGATGGGCTCTCCTGAATCCACAAACTTGCCTTCTCTAAATAGGTTCTTCCATCTGCTGCATTAAGACAAAATACATATAAGACTGTAACAGGGTGGTCCCTAGGAAAATGTGAAGATCCAGGTTCTCTGCCCTACCAAGAAGGAGGGTGGAGCTGAGCGGAGAAGGAGAGAAGGAAAAGAAGGAAGCTGGATGGAGAACAAGAAGGAGACCTGAGGGAGCCACATGGAGCAGCAAGCACTCCATGAAGAAACCGTGCTTGTTTCCTGACCCTGGACTGGTTAAGGCAGATGTGGGTGAGATACCTGTAGGGAGGTGACTATGGCAGTGTTCACATTGATTTTGATTTTGCTTTTCCTCCCAGATTTTCTGACCCTTTTCTATGGGTCCCAGCCAGAAGGTGCTTTAGTCTAGTGGTGGGCTTTCAGGCCTTGCTTTGAGCCAATCCCTTTTGGGTTGACTTTTGCCCACGAGGGGATGGGTAACTTCAGGTGTTTGATTTAGAAGCTATATTCTTTGTGTTCTGTATTGTATATTTACTGTATTAAAGTCCCTTTTCATTAAAGTTTTATATGTTTTGTCTTGATGCGGTGGGTGGCAGAACCCACTTAGAGCAGGCAGGTTTGGGGCTTCAGGGGTGTCCCTCTCTCCCTGTCCTGTAACAGATTTGGTGTCCTGTAACAAGACCTTTAATGGAAAGGAACTTTAATGTAATTAGTGTGCAATACAGAATAGACAAAGAATATAGTTTCTAAATCAAACACCCCAAATCATCCATCCCCTCATGGATAAAAGTCTACCCAAAAGAGATTGCCACAAAGCAAGGCCTGAAAGCCCGCCACAGGCTAAAACACCTTCTGGCAGGGACCCATAGAAAAGGGTCAGAAATGGCCAGACAAGTTTGGAGGCAAAAGCAAAGTCTAAATCAAAATAAATGCTGCCATAGCGAACCTCCCCACGGGTCTCTTACCCACATCTGTTTCAATCAGTCCAGCACCAAGAAACAAGAGCTGCTTCTTCACTTGTCTCTCTGCTCCATGTGCCTCCCTCAAGTCACCTTTTGGCTCTCCATCCTGCTTCCTTCCTCCTCAGTCTCCTCTCCAAACTCTTCTCTTCTCTGCTGAGCTCCACCTTCCTTCTGGGTAGGAGAAGGGAACATGGAACCTCTCCGTTTCCTGATACATTCACAGATAACATCTAACTCTGCAGACTAAGAGAGCATTTGAAATTATATATAACAGTCCTTTTTTTTTTTTTAATAAGAACGTCACCAGATGTCTCTTTACCTTGGCTATAGAACTATTTATATGTCTCCTATGGATAGCCTACCTGCACAAACCTTATTAATGAGACCAAGACATTTGAAGGATGGGACCAACACTCAGAGAAATCTCTTTAATAAACTTCTCTTTGAATCGCTTCACAGTGAGCGGTATTTCAGTGGACAGGCCAAATCTGCCACCCAGTGCTTGGTTCACACAGATACTTACTTGATATTTACACAAGACACTGGTACTATCTCAGAGAGGTATTCTGAGGCCACTCATTCAGAACAGTATCTGTCACTCTTGGCTGTTTCACTTTGCCTTAAGCAATTAACTGCTCATATATCTACTAGAATTTAATTTCCAGAATTCAAAGTCCTAGCCCAGTGGCTAAGACAGTGACCACACCACCATCACTGGTGTTCGTTCACTATTTCACGGAAGGACGAGCGGGACCTCTACTGGTGAACACCACTCCACCTCAGCCCTCCGTTTGACCCGCCCCATCCGGGACCCAGAGGTGGGACTTCCGGGAGTGGCCATACCGGAATTCCGGCGCATACAGGAAGTTTAATGGGGCTAGCGGCCTCTGCTCCAGAGCTGTAGTGGTGACGATGGGTAAAAGAGACCGAGCGGACCGCGGTGAGCCTCTGGCGTGCTGGGCGCCACTCTTTCGTCCTGGTCCGCGCCTGATTTCCGTCCGCTCAGCGGCAGCTGCTCCCTGAGCCCCTCGCCACGCGTGCCCTGGTCTGCCCGACCTGCTGGGCGGGGAACCTTAACGTGGGGGTCGCTCCGCGTGGTTAGGCGTTTCTGGGGCGCGCCCCGCTGAATGCCTCCCGCCGAGCTGCCGGGCGGGGCGGAGGGCACCGAGGCTCCTGACGTGCTCACTTACGTGTCGGTGTTTGCAGATAAGAAGAAGTCCAAGAAACGGCATTACGAGGATGAGGAAGAAGATGAGGACGACGCTCCTGGGAACGAGTCGCAGGAAGCCGTTCCTTCGGCTGCCGGGAAGCAGGTGGATGAGTCAGGCACCAAAGTGGATGAATATGGAGCTAAGGACTACCGGCTGCAGATGCCCCTAAAGGACGACCACGCCTCCAGACCCCTCTGGGTGGTAAGCACATCCGGTAGCTAAGTGAGACCCCAAGCATTTACGGAGCTGAAATAAGTGATGCATGACACTCACTGCCTCAGGGCTGTCTGGGGAGATAGTTTCCAGAAACAGAGAAGCTTGAGAGAGGAGCTAGCTAGCAGGGAAGTTGCAGTTGTGCCGGCTTTTTTGGCCTTCCATCGTCTCTAACCGTCACTTTTACTGCCATTTTACAAGACAAGTGGCATTTGTCTTGGAAGTTTAACTCCCCACTTAATGACATGCTAGGCAGTTTTTTTTTTTTGCTCAGCTCAAGGTAATCAGTGTGCTATCTTATTTTGAAATCTAGACAGGTAGCTGGGGGAGAGACAGTAAGCTGATGAAGAATCGTGGAAAGCATCAATTTACTTTGGAAACCTGTTCTTTCTCTTTATTACTGTATCTAATTAAAATAACAGGCTTTCGAGTTTGTTGAAAGAGTGCCTACAAGACTATCTCTGGTGTTGATAGCTTAAAGATCGCTTTTGGGGCAACTTGTATTTCTCTCTCTCTCTTTTTTTTTGGTTTTACATTTTTTCATAGAAGAACTGGGGTGTAGGCCAAAGGACCTGGATGTGAGAGGATTTACTGGAGACAGAGTGGGAGCAGAACAGGTAGATCTCCTGAAATACACTGCTGAGGGGAGTAGCAGGTGAGACAGGAGAGATTTGCTGCTTCATATGGGTCAGCTCCCTTGCTAGGGATTGAACTGAGGCTGTAGTGGTGATAGCACAGAGACTTAACCCCTAGACCACTAGGGAGGCCCAACTTGTCCTTTCTTAAGAGTGATATGAAAAACAGCCTAATTGTTTCTGCAACTCAGTTTCCTTGTCTATATTGTGTCTGCTTAATGTTTTGCAGGCTCCTGATGGCCACATTTTCTTAGAAGCCTTCTCTCCAGTTTATAAATATGCTCAAGACTTTCTGGTGGCTATTGCTGAGCCTGTATGCCGACCAACCCATGTGCATGAGTACAAACTAACTGCCTACTCTCTGTATGCAGCTGTGAGCGTTGGGTTACAAACTAGTGACATCACTGAGTATCTCAGGAAGCTCAGCAAAACAGGAGTTCCTGATGGAATTATTCAGTTTATTAAGGTACGAGGGGTTATACCCATTGCTTTTACCCTCTTTGTTAATGCAGCAATAGAGAGGAATAGGTGTTACTTTTTGTTAACCTGTGACAGTCCTAAAAGTGCCATTTGGATCTAGTGTGGAGAGCCTAACTGATTACCCTAGCTGCAGCTTCTCTGTATCCAGCATTGTGTTCTTGCTGAGCACATACTTCTGTAAGCTTCTCTTTGCCAGTGTTGCTAGCACAGTGTGTGTGTGTGGGGGGTGGGGGGGTGGGGTGGGGGTGGGGCTCCTCACTCAGGTCAGGGTTATTTGGGAATGTAGCCCAAAGGGAGTGGTGCTATGAACTGAATTGAATGCCTTTAAAAATTCATATGTGAAAGCCCTTGCCCCTTTTGTGATTGTATTTGGCAAAAGGAAGTTATTAAGGCTGTTAAGAGTGGGGCCCTGATCATGTGGGATTGGTTTTCTTATAAGAGATACCAGAAAGTTTGTGCAGTCATGGTTTCTTTGAACACGAACGAGGAAGAGGTCTTGTGAAGATACACAAGAAGGTGGCTTTATGGACTTCTAAAATAAGTTTCTAGTGAACTATGAAGTTTCTAATTTTTTATGGCTGCTTCATCAGACTAAATAAACTGAGACTACTTGCTTGAGACCATTACTTAACAATTTCCATTAGGAGAAGTCAAGAAGAACTTCAAGTGTTGAGTGGATGGGGGTATCAGTGGAAGAGCAGCTGGATATGCTTATGTTTATTCTGAGCTAGGTGAATGCCATTCCAAAGAGGTGGCAATGGTTTTTCATGGCCTCAGTGATCTAAAGGGAGTTCGATTCATACCTCCAAATTTGGAGTGGCAGAAGATGAATGCCACAGGCATCAATCTATTACAGCCATGCATCCAGTCTCAGAGAATCTGGTAAGAGCCCTGAAGAGAGTTTTCTTTTTTTGTGATATGGAATGTAGCCTGCAGAAAATAGCCTGGGCCTCACTAGAATGAACCTGTATCACACCTACAGCTCATTCTTGTTTGGGAGCTGCTTACAGGGATGTAGATAGTACAGTAATGATTCCAGAAGGACAGTACTGGGAGCAGACAACAACCCAAGAGTTGAATAGCAGATATTTGTGGTCACCATACAACCTCTGTTGCCTTCTATTCTAAAGAATCTTGGGAGTTTGGGAGGATTTAAACTGTACTTCTCCTGGCAGTGGAGCTAGGGCTTGGAGCCCTGCTTATGTGACTTAAAAGTAGGGCTTTTCCCACAATCCTCATGTGTTATAGCATGGCCAGTAGCTCAGAATCAGTTTTTGCAAATCAAGAAGCAAGCTTATGTCAAGGAGGAGTAGGGCGCTTTAGTTAAGATGCCAGGAAATATCTGCATTTTGTTAGGAAGCAAACAGTTACTGAAAACTACCAACTTTGTGCTGGGATCTGTAGTAACATGATGTGGCAGGATGAACCTCTAGTTTAGGATGGGGCCTGTGGGAATGGTAAAGAAAGGGAAAGGAAAAATAAAGTTTTTAGGCAGCATTTTAAAAATTAAACTCATCAGAATTAACCAAGCAGGAGAAAGGTTTTGCTCTCAAAGGATAGAAGCTAATAGAGACAAATCAATTTAGGCAGATCTAATCCTGGGTTTTTCTCAAGTAAAATGAACACTTGACTGCGTGCGTGAGTAGTAAGATGTCCCTTCTAACGAGTGTGTCCTGACTGAGCTGCATATTGCTGATTTTGCCTCTTTGGTGTTGTCACTTCCTGCAGTTGTGTACTGTCAGCTATGGAAAAGTCAAGCTGGTCCTGAAACATAACAGGTAAGGGATTTTGTGGCAGGTCCATCCAAGGCACATTCCCTCTTTGCATACCAAGTATCAAGGACCTAACTACAATGCCTACTGAAGGAATAAAGGAATAAGCAAAGGGAAGTGACTAAAACTGGAATTTCCTTCACTGGCCAAAGTATTCCCCTGGCCAGTATTCATCCCTGCTGATGTGACTTAAAAGTGGGCCTTTTCCCATATCCTCATGTGTTATGTCATGGCCAAGAGCTCAGCACTCAGGTTTTGCACAGGGAGAGATTGAAGATAGGCATAAATCCACTATTTCCAGACCATCTAATTGAATGAGTGATGAAACCTTCTGGGAACCGTGTATTGGTCTGGAGTATCTCCTTCCTACCCCACTTGTAGGTATTTCGTTGAAAGCTCCCATCCTGATGTAATCCAGCATCTTCTCCAGGATTCTGTGATCCGGGAGTGCCGCTTGAGGAACTCTGAAGGGGAGGCTACTGAACTTATCACAGAGACTTTCACGAGCAAATCTGCTGTATGTGGGCTCTTGGTCATGGGGAGGGGACTTTTTGGGAATGGGGGTGGTATGGCGAATTTAGACTTCCAGTTCTCTCCGATGCTGTTAGTCAAGCGTTTGTAACCTAGTGGCCCCACAGTTATCTTATGACACTGAGTTCCCCCTTGTATTTGCCCCTCGTGACTCTTGCTTGGTAACAGTACAGTTACATGTTTCCTGCAGATTTAGGCCCTGCCTTTCTCTTATAGATTGCCAGGACTGCTGAAGGCAGTGGTGGTCCCTCCACTTCCCAGGTACCAGATGCTCAGGGTAAATCTGACATCCCTACCGACCTGTTTGACTTTTATGAGCAAATGGACAAGGATGAGGAAGAAGAGGAAGAGACACAGACAGTGTCTTTTGAAGTCAAGCAGGTCAGCGAATATATCCTTCCTGGTTCTTCTCTGAGTTGGTGCCAAAGCTGTTCCAGCTCTTCATCAACTAAGTGTCATCTGTGTGAGAGGATGGAATTCTGAGTTGCGGTTCTTTTTCTGGTTGGGATTGGAGAGTTGAGACCATCATTTATCTTAATGGAGTTAACCTGAGTGTCCTATTCCCCAGATTCATAAGTCTGTAGAAAAATAGAGGAAATGGGACCTAAAGGGCATTTTTGGTGACTGACTGGTTATTACATTTTTGTCTGTGTTGTTTGGTTTTCTGTGTTTTAATCTACCTGTTAACAAGCAAGATCTAAAATTACAGACGTCTAGATTAACCGCTAACTTTTTTGACTATAAGGCCCCTTAGAATATATAGAATATATGCTATTTTTTTTAAACACAACATGGAGGTAATGAGATTCTGAAACCCTCATGTGCACTTCTCAGGAAATGATTGAGGAACTCCAGAAACGTTGCATCCATTTGGAGTACCCTCTGTTGGCAGAATATGACTTCCGGAATGATTCTGTTAACCCTGATATCAACATTGACCTGAAACCCACAGCTGTGCTTAGACCTTACCAGGAGAAGAGCTTGCGAAAGATGTTTGGGAATGGGCGTGCACGCTCTGGAGTCATTGTTCTTCCTTGTGGTAAGTGCCAACTGATGTTGATGGCCAGGCTCTTCTCGCTACTTTCCACTTGTCTTTTGCACACTTCTCTATTTACTGAGGGGCTGCCAGTCAGATGACTCCTGATGGCAATATTTGGCAAATATTTGTGTGCTTGCTGTTCACAGGACCCTGCCCCAGGTACTGGGGATCTAACAGTGAATTGAGAAAACCCCATGGGCATGTTTTGGTGGAATAGGGAGAGACAGTAAACAAAACAATAAAATTGGGCTGTGAAGAAAAATAGCAGGTTGGCAAGTTAGGCAGTGATGTCAGGGAGGGGCTGTTTTACATGCTAGGGTTAGGTTCTTGTTCTTTGCAGTCGGTCTTGTAAATTAGGTATTTTGGGGACTCCCAGCACAGAAACAGCTTGCTTCTGGAGGGCTTATTACAGAAAGTATGTCTAAGAAAGCCCCATTGATGCCTGTCTTTAAATTATGTCAGGTTTTGGTCTAGGACAGATCAAGGTCACAGCAGACTCACAGAGACCCTGCTCTAGTCTTCAGGAGGCAGAGTCTCTGGGGGAAGGGCTTGCACCCTCAGGTTCTTCTTATTTAACTCCATGGGTTATATTGAGGCACATCTCTGGTCGAGGAAGAATTGCTGCTTAAAGAATAGTTTGATTTTTTATATATATTATATATATAATTGTCTTTACATTACTTTGTGCATTTTTTCATCTAGTTGTAATCCCCATGGGCTTCCCATCACCATAGTCTAGTGCATTTCCCTCCCCCTAGTGTTTTTGATCCCATTCCCCACTCCACCCCCATAAAATGTCTCTGGTATATAGCTGCCCTTTATTCTTACTATTATTTTCTCGCCTGGTCCATTATATTCCTGCTGTGAGCGAAACCACCCGGTATTGTTCTTTTTCTTTCTGGCTTCTCTCACTAATAATGATCTTTTCCAGCTCCATCCATGCAAAAGATATGTGGTTTTTTTGGTTGCTAAGTAATAGTCCTTTGTGTATTTGTACCACATCCTTTTAATCCAGTCATCCACTTTTGGTTATTTGAGCTGTTTCCATGTCTGCAATTGTAAATAAGGCAGCAGTAAACATGGGGGTGCAGGTATCTTTTTGAATCAGTGTTTTTGTGGCTTGGGTAGATACCTAGGAGTGGGATTGCTGGGTCGTAGGGAAGCTCCATGTTTAGCAGTTTGAGGAACCTCCAAACAGTTTTCCATAGTGGTTGTACTAGTTTGCCTTCCCACCAGCATTGCAGGAGAGTTCCTTTTTCTCCACATCCTCGCCAACATTTGTTGTTGCTAGTTGTTTGAAGATGTGCCATTCTCACTGGGGTGAGGTGGTATCTCATTGTGGTTTTAATTTTCATCTCCCTTATGAAAAGTGATGTTGAACATTTTTTCATATGCTTGTTGGCCATCTGCATTTCCTCTTTGGAGAAGTGTCTTTTTAGCCCTTCTGCCCATTTTTTGATGGGGTTGTTTATTTTTGTTGAGTTTTATCAGTTCTTTGTATGTCTTTGTGATCAATCCTTTATCGCTAGTTTTATGTGAGAAAATTTTTTCTCAATCAGTGGGATGTCTTTTTGTCTTTTGTAATGTTTCTTTTGCTGTACAGAAGCTCTTTAATTTAAGGTAGTCCCATTTGTTTATCCTTGCCTTCACTATTGTTGCATTGGGTGCAACATCTTTAAAGATGTCGCTGAAGTATATGTCGTTAGTGTTTGGTCCATCTTTACTTCCAGGTATTTTATGGTTTCTGTTCTTATGTCTAGGTCTTTAATCCACTTTGAGTTGATTTTTGTGTATGGTGAGAAGTAGTGATCTAGTTTCATTTTTTTGCATGTAACTTCCCAGTTTTCCCAGCACCATTTGCTGAACAAACTTTCTTTGTTCCACTGTATCGTCTTTGCTCCTTTGTCAAAGATTAGTTGTCCATAAACCTGTGGGTTTATATCTGGATTTTCTATCTAAATCCACTGGTCTTTGTGTCTGTTCTTGTTCCGGTACCATGCAGTTCTGGTTATTATGGCTTTGTAGTATAGCTTGAAGTTGGGATTGTAATGCCTCCATTCTCTTTCTTCCTAGTCATGAGAGTTTTGGCTATTCGAGGTCTTTTGTTATTCCATATGAATCTCATCATTTTTTTTTTCTGATTGGAATGGTGTAAAACCTGTATATTACTTTTGGCAGGATGGCCATTTTGATGATGTTAATTCTCCAGATCCATGAGCAGGGGATGTCTTTCCATTTCATGGTGTCTTTTGTAATTTTTTTTAAAAGATTTATTTATTTATGCATATAGAAATAGAGAACTGGCCAGAAGCGCAGGGATGGTGAGAGGACCACCCCTCACCACTGAGACAGAACGGGGAGCAGAACAGGCCTAATGACGGGAAAGGGAGCAGTGGGCAGGCCAGGAGAGGTCTGTCACGCCATGTGGATTACCTCCAGGGCGGGCGGGGATCAAAATGATGCTGAAGTGGCTTTAGTGTCTCAATGCTGTGCTTTAACCCACTGTGCCACCAGGGAGGGCCCTTCTTGTATTTCTTGTAACAGTGTTTTGTAATTTTCTTTGTATAGGTCTTTTACCTCTTTTTGGGTTGACTCCCAGGTATTTGCTTCTTTTTGTTTTAATTGAAAAGGGGATTTTTTTTTTTTTTTTTTTTGCTTCTTCTGATTGGTTGTTTGTGTATAGGCCTCTGACTTTTGTATGTTGATTTTATATCCTGCTACCTTGCTAAACTGGTTGATGGTTTTGATTAGTTTCTCTGTGGAGTTTTTAGGGTTTTCCATGTATATTAACATATCATCTTTTACTTCTTCTTTCCCTATTTGAATGCCTTGTATGCCTTTTTCCTGTCTTACTGCTCTGGCTAGAACTTCCAATATTATGTTGAAGAGCAGTGGTGATAGTGGACACCCTTATCTTGTTCCTGATCTCAAAGGAAAGCTTTCAGCTTTTCTCCATTGAGGATAATATTGGCTGTGGGTTTGTCATATATGGCTTTTATCATGTTGAGGTATGTTCCTTCTATTCTGAGCATTTCAAGGGCCTTAAACATAAGTGGGTATTGAGCTTTGTCGAAAGCCTTCTCTGCATCTATTGATATGATTATGTGGTTTTTATTCTTCTGTCAGTTGATGTGATGGTTAATTGATTTTCTGATGTTGAACCATCCTTGTGCTCCTAGTATAAAGCCCACTTGGTCATGGTGTATTACTCTTTTGATGCATTGTTGGATTCTGTTAGCTAAGATTTTGTTGAGGATTTTTGCATCGGTGCTCATAGGGAGATTGGTCTGAAGTTTTCTTTTTTGTGTGTTTTCTTTGTTAGGTTTTGGTATTAGTATGATGTTGGCTCATAGAAAGTATGTGGTAGTTTTCCTTCTTTTTCGATTTTTTTGGATGAGTCTGTGTAGCATAGGCACTAGTTCTTTTCTGAACATTCAGTAAAATTCATTTGTAAATCCATCTGGTCCTGGACTTTTATTTTTGGGGAGGGTTTTGATTACTTCTTCTATTTCCTTGCTTGTAATTGGCCTGTTTAGTTGTTCTATTTCTTCTTTATCAAGCGTTGGGTGGTTGTAGAGTTGTCGAACTAGTTTCCATTTAGTTGTGCATAGTATTCTCCGATTATTCTTTTGATTTCTGCTGGATCTGTTGTGATTTCTCCAGTTTCGTTTATGATTCTGTTTATTTGTGCTTTCTCTTGTTTTTTCTTTGTGAGCCTGGCTAGTGGCCTATCTTGTTTATTTTTTCAAAGAACCAACTTCTGGTTTGGTTGATTTTTTTTTGGACTGTTTTCCTAACTTCCATTTCATTTATTTCTGATTAGACTTTTATTATTTCCTGTCTTCTACTGGCTTTTGGGTTATTTTGTTCTTTTTCCAGTTCTTTAAGGTGGGATGTTAGGTTGTTTCTTTGAGTTATTTTTGTTTCTTCATGTGAGCCTGTAATGCTATATATTTTCCTCTTATAACTTATTTATGTGTCCCATAAATTTTGGAGATAGTTTGATTTTTTTTTTAAGTTTTATTTATGAATACAAGAAGTTGGGTACAGGCAGAGGTACGTGGGGGAGGGGAGTGAGACGGATTCACCAGAGAAAGAGTAGGGAGCAAAACAGGCAGATCCACTGAAATACACTGCTGAGGAGAGTAGCAGGTGGGACCGGAGAGGTGTGCAGCACCATGTGGGTCACCTCCCTGGCCTGGGATTGAACTCATGCTGCAGTGGCTGCGGATAGATTTATAGTGCTGTGCTTTACCCGTTGGGCCACCAGGAAGGGCCCAGGACTAGCTGATTTTTTAATCCTGTTCTTCAAATGTTGGATGGTAATAAACAGGTACTCCTGGAATTTCATTTCTGTCTGCCAGTAGTATATACTTTCATGTATTCCCAAGTTCTCAGACCATTTTGTTGGTGTAATAACAGGTGTCTTGACTCATCCCCACTTTGTGCAGTCTTTGTGCTAGAGATCCTCTTCCCCAGTAACCGCAATTTCCTAGGAAAGTTACCTGGGGGCTTGGCTACAAGTATCTCCTACCTCTGGTTTGTCTTGAGGTTCCAGTATTATAGGAGAGGCTTGTATGCAAAGTGGGTGTGTCTCCTTTTATATATATATATAAAAGAGTCTCAGAGTAGCGAGTGCCTCAGATGTCATTTGGGAGAATTATTACAATTAATCTGCCTAGACTTATGTGCTAAAGAGTCATTCTGTCAGTCCCTGCACTTTATTTCAACCTGGCTGTGGATAACATCTTTTGGTTTCTTGTAGGTGCTGGGAAGTCCCTGGTTGGCGTGACGGCGGCATGCACAGTCCGAAAACGCTGTCTGGTGCTGGGCAACTCAGCGGTGTCTGTGGAGCAGTGGAAAGCCCAGTTCAAGATGTGGTCCACCATCGATGATAGCCAGATCTGCCGCTTCACCTCTGATGCCAAGGACAAGCCCATTGGCTGCTCCATTGCCATCAGTACCTACTCCATGCTGGGCCACACCACCAGAAGGTCTTGGGAGGCTGAGCGAGTCATGGAGTGGCTCAAAACTCAGGAATGGGGCCTCATGATTCTAGATGAAGTCCACACCATCCCAGGTAAACAGATCTGAACTGCTCACTTATCTTATAGACAGAATTGTGTGTCAGCTGTTGTGTTGAAGGAGGAATTACTGTGTGGTCTATCTACTTTGCTACAAAGGCTTTTTGGGTAGAGCTTTTAGTTATTAGCACCTGTGAAGTAAGAGTGAGTAGTAGATGGATGTCCATATTCATAGTCTCCTTAACTACTGACTTGTAGCCATTTAGGAAATGATATTTAATTCCATTCTCCAACTTTCTTATTGTTACAGCTCAAACTTAACATTTTTTGATGACCCTCTGAAAACTGAGCTAGGGATACTGAAGTCTTTGAATATAAGTCATTTCTATTTCTTGTTCTTTTTATCCTTTTTATGTGTTTAAAGTGATAGTTAAGCATTGTCATTTAATCATCCTTATTTAGAGCCAGGTTTCTGTGATCCAGAAATATGAGGCTTAGTCCAAGTCCCAAGACTGTATGTGCTACTGGAGCATTTACAATGTAACAGTATGATTATTTGCCCAGCCAAGATGTTCCGGCGTGTGCTCACCATTGTGCAGGCCCACTGCAAATTGGGTTTGACTGCAACCCTTGTCCGGGAAGATGACAAAATTGTGGATTTAAATTTTCTGATTGGGCCCAAGCTCTATGAGGCCAACTGGATGGAACTACAAAACAACGGCTACATCGCCAAAGTCCAGTGTGCTGAGGTAACTGTCCCCTTCCTGGCACAGTCTCTAAGGGTTGTAGGGGAAATGGACCACATCACTTCCTCTAGAGCATGTACATTGCTGCCCCTGCATGTAGTTCCCACAGGTCTCCCAACCTCACAGTCTTGTGAACCAGAGTTGCTTGTCCAGGGGCATCACTTAATAAGTGGCAAGTCAGGATGTTAATCCAGGCTGGCTCAACTGCAAAGTCCATTTGCCTCCTTACCCTCTTCTCTGGGAGCGAGTACCTCAGGGTGTTCCTGCCCACCCTCTTTTATGAGATTCTTGATGGGTCCTGTGTGGGTGACCATCCAAGCCATCTCCAGTGTCAGCCTGTTGGTGATTACCTGTGGGTCGTGAGAATAGTTTATTTCCAGGAACACATTTTTCCCATTTTGTTCTATAATGATTCCCTGTATATGTTAAAAATATATGTTCAAAGGTAAGTCTTCTCAGAAAGAAAAATAGGAGGTTGGCCTCTTTTGTAATTTGTTTATTTATTGATCGATTGATTTATGCATGTATTCATTTATTTATTGCCTCTTTAAAAAAAAGACATGCCTACATGAGCTGCGTGTAGGACAGAGGTGTGTGTGTGTGTGTGTGAAAGGATTCACCAGAGACAGTGGGGAGCAGAATAGGCAGATTAACTGAAATACACTGCTGAAGGGAGCAGTGGGCAAGATAGGAGAGGTCTGCTGTGCCATGTGGGTCAGCTCCCTGGCCAGGTATTAAACTCAAGCTGCAGTAGCTATAGACTGCTTCATAGTGCTAAGACTTACTCCCCCCTTGTACCACCAGGAAGGCCCCGGTGTCTGTTTTGAAAGGATGTCGAGAAACTTGTTGCTGAAAGATGAATTTGTTCAAAAGATTCCTTAGCCTTCAGTAACAGCTTTGTAATCAGTACACATCTTATGAAACAGCCTGTCAGAATTATTGAGGCTCTTTGTTCTATCTAGAACACCTTTCTTCCTACTCCTCCAATCACTGTCTTAGAACTTAGGTTTGTCATTCCTTGCTTTTTGTTATTTTGCCTTCTATGACCTTGTTTTTTAAGTTTATCCATTTTTTAAAAATCTTTACATATATGTAAATAGAATCAGGTTTTTTATGTTCCTGTATGACTTCTGTCTTTTGCACATTTTTATTCTTTGAATAATGCATTGTTTTTAATGATGCATGTAGTTGTAGTGCATTTCTTTGATTTGCTTTGCAGTGTTCCTTTGTACAAATATACTACAATTTGAATTACAATGAGATTTCTTACAACAATAAAAAACACCATTTTTAATGGTGTTTTGGGTTGCCAATTTGTTTTGTTAACAGCTTTATCAAGATAATAGTTTACATTTCATAACATTCACCTGTTGCAAGTGACTTCTCTGCTTTCAGTCAATATAAACAATTGTGCAGCTGCCCTGCAATCAAATTTTTGAACATTCCTACCACTTTTCCTTATGCTCATTTGCAGTGAATCAAATTTCTGACTTCCAGGTCTTGGTAGTCACTGATTCTGTCTATAAACTTAGAACTTTTTTTGCTTTTGCTGTGTTGATAATGTTGCCACAAATGTTTTTGTTATCTGGGGAACTTGTATCAGAGTTTTTGTAAAACTGTATTGTCTGAATTGTGACCCCATAGTTGTGTGTCATGAACAAGGTAGAAGAGTATCTGCCAGCATGCAAAATACCTATTAAAGGGCTATTTCAGAAAATCATGTTTGTGCATGTTAGTGTTTAATTTTGGTGTAAAGTGATCTAAGTTTGAAAGCCATAACCATGATGGATGCACCTAGAAGTCCCATTGCTGGGTTGAAGACTGCAGATGTTCAGTTTGCTAGCCATGTCTTGGGAAACTGTTTTCCAAAGTGGTGGTACTGATTCATACTCTCATCAAGGGTGAGTTGAGGTTACTCCACATCTCGTATACCTAATACTGAAAATTTTTTTCTTTTAGTTTTTGTAAACTGGTAAGTGTGAAGTGGTAAGCCTTTTGTCTTAGTTGGTATCTTTCTGTTTACTAATGGTGTTAAGTATCTTTTCCTATGTTTGTGGACCATGTATGCTTTAAATCTGTGAGATGCAAGATTTTAAATATTGTGAGAAGTTGCTTTTGCTATAAAGGATTAGAAACTATGGAGTCATAATAGGATGTGGTTTACAGGAACCAGAAAACACAACAACAGCAAAACCTGTGGGTTTGATCCTAGTACAGGGTTTAGTGGTACAGGGTAATTCCAGTGGTAGCAGCATGAAGAAATGGTCTGGAATGATCACGCAGAAATGGCACTCATCACAATCAAAACTCAGAGCCAATCAGGGTAGATTTTATGGCCTGTTTCCACCCTTTCTTGAACTTGTCGGCACACAGCCTTGAGACTTCTATAATCCATGGTATGTCAATATATTTACCCAATCATCCTTCAACTTTTCAACAACGCTAGGATAGTGAAAGTCCTAGGGAGTGTTACTGTCACTCTTTTCTATGCTCAGATTGTCTCAGAATTGGCCAGTGGTATCACTTCAAGCTGACTTTTGTTCATTTGGCATTTCCCCACCATTCTTTGGGTATTCTTTGGGTATACCAGTGACTCAGCAAGGCATTTCTGGGTCATTGGTACTTTTCTGGCCCTGGAATTAGTCATTTCTCCACAGAGCCCATTTAGTGGAGAATGGAATTTAAAAACCAACATCTGGGGAGCTGGGTCGTAGGTGTGTTTGTTGCAGTTAGGATGTTATTGCCTGTCATTGCATCAACAGGTAGCTGGCCAGTGTGTATGTGCATGGGAGTTCTCTGTAGCAGTGTGGACTTAAGTGTGCAGATGTGGTTAACATGGATGGGGTTGTTTGCATGACTGGTTGAGAATCTGATTTTTCTTGCTTGGAGCTTGTGTGAAAATAATTCCCTGAATGTCAGTGAATTAAAAATCTTTGCTAAGTGAGTGACATGTAAGAGTGGGTTGTAATGTTTGTCTTTACAGTTTTATTTATAGGTCATATACATTTGTTTTGATTGTTTAAAGCTAATTCTGCTAAATAGTGGTCATTAGAAGTTTCCAGTAATGTGATGTTTAAACTTGCAGAATGAACCCTGACTTTTATTGGTCACAGGTTTGGTGTCCTATGTCTCCTGAGTTCTACCGGGAGTATGTAGCAATCAAAACTAAGAAAAGAATCTTGCTGTACACCATGAACCCCAACAAATTTAGAGCTTGCCAGTTCCTGATCAAGTTTCATGAGAGAAGAAATGACAAGATTATTGTCTTTGCTGATAATGTGTTTGCCCTGAAGGAATATGCCATTCGGCTGAACAAGTAAGTAATTGACAAGTTGCAGCTGTTTTCCAGCTGATTTATCCCAAGTGAGTGCAGAGGGTGCCTCTTTGTTTCTCAAACCTTTCAGGAACTTCTTAGGATGTAAAGGTCTGATTTTGTAACCTTATTCCCTAGAACCAGGAAAGATAGGAATAGGTGTCTGGATTCAGAGGTTAGAGCATGGTGACTCCAACCCCAGGGAGGAGGGCCTGGAGTTGTGCTGTTCTGTTTGGGAGCCAAGGTGGGTATGAGAGGGTGCTTGGAATTTCAGGCCAAGTGAATGGTCTGGGTGAAGTTGGTATAAGACCAGGAAGGCAAGGCAGACTAGGCCAGCATCTCACATATGGTTCAGCATCTAGAAAGAGCTTTTCAGGAAACACCCATCTGAATCCTCACCAGTTCATAGCCCTGCCCAGATACCTGTGTTTAAGACCTGGCTATTGTAAATTCTCTGCCAAGTAAGAAAGTAGCCTGTGTTTCCTTCCAGTGAATTAGGGCTTTAGATGCTGTGAGTTAGCAGATGATAAAGGCCTTTTTGGAGGCATACTGTAACTCTTTGGGAATAGTCATGCAAAGGGAGGAATCCGTGGAATGGATAAAGAGCAGCTTTTAACTTTAGCAAGCTATGATTTAATCTTTACCTCAGCCATGTGAGGTCATTGTATGTTACAGAAAGCCTAAGTTTCTCAAATTTTTACAGTTGTGCCTTTTTTTTAGCAGTTTGAGGAACCTCCAAACAGTTTTCCATAGTGGTTGTACTAGTTTGCATTCCCACCAGCAGTGCAGGAGAGTTCCTTTTTCTCCACATCCTCGCCAACATTTGTTGTTGCTAGTTGTTTGAAGATGTGCCATTCTCACTGGGGTGAGGTGATATCTCATTGTGGTTTTAATTTGCATCTCCCTTATTACGAGTGATGTTGAACTGACAGCAAATGGGCTCTAGATAAACCTTTGCAGATCTGCTTCCTCCTTTGCTTTTTCTATTACCAGCCAGCGTTCATCTGCTGTCAGCAAAATATTTAATAATGCCTGGACATCTGCCCATGTAGGTTGCAAATATGGTGTTGAAAAGTTCAGTCATTTTCTGTGGGTCATCCCTATAGTCTGGATTAGAGCTCTTCCAATTTAAAAGGTCAGTAGTTGAAAAGGGACTATAGGTCCAGTAAAAATCAGCTGGCCTTTCTTCCTCATTTAATCCCCCTATGGGGTATTGTCGCATTGGGAATTGCCCTACTCTTGCTGCTCCCTGGCCAAATGGTGTTCCTTTCCTAGTCTTATAAGGGGAGATCGTGTCTGACCCAACACCATAGTCAGAAGGTACAAGTGGGGACCCCGGCTGTGATGGTATCCTCAGGCAAAGGAGGGTATATCAGTGGTGGAGGCTGTGGAAATTCCTGGTGTGTGTGTGGGGGGGTGGATATAGTCAAGGTAAATCTGTTAACTCCTCGATTTTTGATTCCTGAGGTTTGCTGTCTTGATAAATAGTTTTCCTTTGCACCATTAAAGTTGCCCCCCTTTCTTATTTTCTTCCATATGCGGGTGCATAAATGCCTGAATAAAGGGAATCTCATCCCATTTTCTGATCTCTGACAAAACAGTTCTAATTGCAAAATAGTATAGTAATTTAAAGATCCATTTACAGGCCATCTTTCCTCAGATTCCAACAGATACATGGACCAAACAGTATTATAATAATGTGCCATTTTCTTCCTTGACATAGGTTTGTAGCTGTAGGTCGACCATCTGGCTAATACCTTACCCAGTGGGCTTTCAGATGGAACAGAAACAGTACCTCCCATAATTTTAGATCCCTGGCTTCCAACAAATGGGGAATTCCAAATTTCAAGTGCTTCCCCGTTCCCACTTAACCGAGCCTAACACACCAAAGGCGCCCCAAATTGAGGCGCCTTCGGATTGCAGGGCACTGGGCTTTTAACCCAGGTCCCCACCTGAATGTGTGAAGGGGAGGGTCTCAGGCACGTCGGGGCAACTTACCCAAATGCCAGGGAACCGCGGTGTACCAATCCAGTTTCCGTGTCTGCAAAAGTCCACAGAGCAGAGAAGGGGGCCTCGCTTCAACTGGGGAGGCAGTGGGAGGTTCCCCGGAGTTAACAAAACTCTGGCAGCTGCTGGGACTGTCCCTTATCCTCCTCAGGAAACAGGATGTCACATGGGTTGCCCACTCTGACAGTGTGAATGGGTAAGCCCTGGCTCGCTGCCATCACCAACTGCTCCATCCGTTTGAAGTCAGAGTTGGGAGAGGGAGAGCCCAGTGGCATCCAGCTCGTGCCTGGCTCGCCAAAATTGTTACCGAGCGCTGGCGCTGGTATCAGTTTCCCTCAGCCAATAAAAGGAAACAGAGTTTGAGGAAAAGGAAAATGGTTTTATTTGTCGACAAATGAGGAGGGCAGCAGACTCATGTCTGAAAGACCACCGTCCTGCTCTTTGGCAAGTTACAGGGCTATTTATACAATGTGCAACAAAGAAAAAGGGGAGGTGGGAATATTTAGTGTGGGAATGTAGATTGGGGGGGTGGGCACCAGTCTTTACACAAAAAGAAACAAAAGTGGGAAATCAACAAGAGTATAGGGGAGGGGGCAGGGGGCAGCACAGGGAGGAAGAGGAGCTGGTATCAGCAAGCTTCCTCACCATTTGCTTTTGTTTGGGATTTCTTTCCTTGAATCTAAACCTGTCAAGGGAAGAAGAACAGCAAGGAAAACAAACAATCAGTTGAGAGCTCGGGGAAAACCAATTTCATCGTAAATTTGTCAAAGGAAGCAGATCTGCAAAGGCTTATCTGAGAGCCCATTTGCTGCATCAGAACATTTTTTCATAGGCTTGTTGGCCATCTGCATTTCCTCTTTGGAGAAGTGTCTTTTCAGCTCCTTTGCCCATTTTTTGATGGGGTTGTTTATTTTTGTTGAGTTTTATCAGTTCTCTGTATTTTTGTGATCAATCCTTTATTGCTAGTTTTGTGTGAGAAAATTTTTTCTCAATCAGTGGGATGTCTGTTTGTTTTTGGTAATGTCTGTCTTGCTGTACAGAAGCTCAGTTGTGCCTTTTTTAATTTAGAAAATATTCATTGCCATACAGATTTTGCAAAATGGCAGTTCCTTGCATCTGTATTCCCACTTAACAATTCTTGTTCTTGTTCCATAAAGGCAGGCACTTTCGATTCTTTTCTATATTTACTTTAATATATATCTAAGTAATAACTTACATAGTAATTCCTTAGTTAATAATTGGAGAAACTGCCTATTTACTTTCTACTGTGGGACTTGAGGATTAGCTCCTTGTATACACCTACGCTCCCCCCCCCCCCATCTTCCTGGTATTTCTTATTTCTGAGTTTAAGTCAATACTCAACCTCACATTATTTTGACTGTGTGTATATGTGTGTATGTGCATTCAGGTATATGTTGTTCAAGCCACTAGTGTAGTATGCTTGCTTCTTGCTTTTTCTTTGGTAAATAGTTGTTTTTGCTGGTGTTAATCATTGCTTTCTCATTACTTTTGCTTACTTTTTGGTACACTAATTACTCCTCTCCAGAATCTTATAACTGTAAACTTCCTCTCAGATGGGTTGGCCCCATTAGGTAATTTCTCAGTTCTATTTCTCTTTTTTTAACTTTACCTATTGGAATCCCTACCAATCCCTTATCTTCCTGCTCTGCCTGCATGTCTTCTAAGATGAAAGAGCTACCCAGCTGTACTCTGACACCATCCTGTATATTCCCTGTACCTCGTATATTATTTATGTTGTGCACTGGACACAAAGGTGACATGTAAGGCAGCTGGTGGTTGAGGTGACCAGAGGCCTTCAGTATGTACAACTCTCCCTGGCTTTGTTTCCTCAGAGGCAAGGGCTTTGCTTTCTTGGGAACACATGTGTTCATAGCATAGTGGAGGAAAGTGCTGTGTGGGGCTCTTGATTCTTCTCAGCATGGCCTTGGGACAGCTTGGGATTCAAGGTCAGTCTCCTCAGGTTCCTGATCCTCAGTTCCCCATGCATTAAACAGAACATGAAACTACCTTTTATCCATTGATAGGAATGGGTGGGTTTTGTTTTTTCTTTAACCCCCAATATAATATCCAGCTTGGTGTTTCATGTGGGTAGGTTCTGTGTACTTGGGAGTTGTCCTTGTTCTTATTCTTACCACTGTTACTACAATCCTTGGGAAGACATGGAAACTGCTCACCAGAACATTTGAAAAGAGTAGAGGAGTTACATGGTAACAGCTTATAACCAGTGAGGTTGTCATATAGGCTTGTGCTCTTTGGCAGACAACTGGAAGTTAGAGAGCAGTTTTAGAATGTAGTGTGATAGGAGGTCAGTGGAAAAAGACTGAAAGAGGCTCTTCTCTTCCCTGCCCCTTGTTAGAGAATGCCTTTGTCATTAATTAGGAAATAATTGTTTCTGAACTTTTGTTTGCATATTGCATTGTTTCCTTCACTCCCATGGAACTTCAAGGCATCCTTGAAGGGGGTTAAGCTTTGAGCAGGACATGTTTAGGCAGAAATGAATTAGGTTCAAAAACAAAGACAAAAGTAGAGGAGGGAGCCCAAAGGGATTAGTCGCCTGACTTCATCCTGGAAAAGAGGTGGCCGTGTGTGTTTTGAAAGGGGATGGGGAGAGTCTGTAGCCCTTTTTTTTTTCTGATTTTTAAATTTTTATTGTAATGGTTTATTTTTACATCATTTTGTGCCTTTTTCCATCTCATTTGTAATCCCTGTGGACTTACCATGAGCAGTTCACCCATCTGCCATCACCATAGTCCCGTGCACCCCTCCCTCCCATTTTTTATCCCATTCCCCACTCCACCACCATAAAATGTCTCTGGTATATAATTGTTTATTTTTTTTTCCCCCTCACTGTAGCCACTCATTTTTACAGGTCTCTTGCCTGTCACAGAGAAACCTTGCAGGTGCTCCTTTGTTCAGGATATGGAGTAGCTCTGATTTTCTTAACACACCTTTGTTCCTTCCTAGACCCTACATCTATGGTCCTACCTCTCAGGGAGAAAGGATGCAAATACTCCAGAATTTCAAGCACAACCCCAAAATCAACACCATCTTCATATCCAAGGTGTGTGTGGCATGCAGGGTGTGGTCAGAAGTCCATGAGCTGGGGACACTGATGATTCTGGACAGTGAGCTGGGTATTTATTGAAGGAACGCCTCATATTTCATTCCCACATGTCTTATGTCTGTGGGAACAGGGATGCTGCCTATTGGTTGGTAGAAAAGCATATTTAGGGTTTTAATGTATTATGGGTAATTTATAATGTCTGCTTGACTAAGATTTTTCATGGCTCTTTTGGAATTTTAAATTGTGAGTCTTTATACAGTAGAAAGAATCTGTTATCTGCTCTGGCAAAGGTTCTCTTTGTGGGGTTGGACACAGTCTGCCTTTGTCCTGCTCCTGATGTAGTGTGTGGTACTTGGTAGTATGTGGTGTGCACACAGCACAAACTCCTGTAGGCCACTCATTGATTTTGAGCTGTGGCCCAACAATTTAGAACATTGAGATTTGTACAAATCCAAAGTCCCAAAGAAGAATTACCTATGAAGTGATCATAGCAGTGTCACCAGGCACTAAACTTTGGGGTCTGTGGCTGGGGATCTTGATGGTCGGAGCCCACCAGCCAAGTCAGCTTTTTTGAAGCGGAATTTAGCACCAGGCAGTAGCTCCACCAGGCCACATGTCCTGTATATGCCATTGTTCTCAGTAGCCACCATTTAAGGGTGTAGGTGGTTTTGTGCAGGCCTATATCTGTAACAAGAATTCAGAATCTCACAGAGAGGCTCTGTTGCTAGGGCCATTGGCTGAGGGAGAGTTGCTGAACTGGGGTATAGACATGGGTCCCAGGGCATCCTTAGGACAGCTCTCAGGAGAAATCATACAGGTTTTACAGCATCCTGCATCCACAGCACCCAAAAAGAGGAGGCTAGTAATTGTTTTCCTATATTATTTATTTAAATTTGAAGCCTGCTAAGTTTTTCATTTCTCTTTTGTTGAAAGCCTCCCCATACTCACACTGCTATATTCCCATAGGTGGGTGACACTTCTTTTGATCTGCCAGAAGCAAATGTTCTCATTCAGATCTCATCTCACGGTGGCTCCCGGCGGCAGGAAGCCCAGAGGCTTGGGCGAGTGCTCCGAGCAAAGAAAGGTAATGGTGGCCATCTCCCTACTTCTCTAAGAGGTCTCTTTTCAAACAGATTGCCTCTGTTTTTATGGCAAGCTTGTCTTCTGGGTGAGGTGAACTGGAATGGGTACTAAAGCAAAGAGCAAGGTCTCCCTGCCCCTGGTTACTTCTCATGCTTTCTGGGCGAATATGTGAGTGGTTATTCTGGCAGATGTTTGGAATTCACCCAGATGTCCTTTAACTGTTGTGTTGGTATACAGGAGGAGGAGCCAGAAACAGTGCTTAATGTTGTAGAAATAGAAGGGAGGACAAACTGTCTTCTGTGTCTGACTCAGGAGGAAGAGAAGATATTGGAAGGAGTAGCTTAGGGAGCTATCAGAACAACTCAAAGAATGCTGCTCTGGGGCCTTCTCTGGTGATGCAGTGGGTTAAAGTGTAGCACTGTGAAGTTAGCTGCAGCTGCTTCCACATAGCATTCAATCCCTGGCCAGGGAGATGACCCACACAGCGAGGTAGACCTCTCTTGTCTTCCTGTCTTGTCCTGTCTTGCCTGTTGCTCTCCACTCTGTCTCTGGTGAATTCTCTCACCACCCCTGCCTGTACCCCAGTTCTGGATGCAAAAATAAATCTTTAAAAAAAAAAAAGTGCTGCTCTGGATAGTAGCCTGCAGCAGTACGAGTTCAGTGATCAAGAACACCAGAGGCAAGGCATCTGCTTTTCAGCTACTGTAAAAGGGGCCTGTCATAGGAACTGGCATTGCTGTTGAGATGGCCATGGCGCTCTTGGACCACACAGGTCCTATATTAGGGACACGGGCCCTGAGCCTCAAGGAGTTTGCTTACCTCAGGCAGTACATGGATTGCCAGGGTGTTTGAAAAGGACAAGGTTAGTAGACATCTATTGGAATTATGCTCTATTTGAATATGCTTAAGAGGCAGCTAATTGATTGTGTTTAAAGTAGAGACCAGGCATTTTGGTAGAAATAGCATGGACTTGGGCACCAGTCCATGCTGAACATTTTACTTTGCTGTCCAAAGTAGGAGCAGCAGTCCTATCTTGCAGGAATAAGACACAACAGGATATAGTAGGCTGTTGGAGAAATTGTAGCTTTCTAAACTGACATGAAAATAATCTGATAAGCTCATGAGAATTGCATATTCTTAACTCTTCACCATAAAAAAGAAAACGTAAATTGAAAGCTCCTTTGAATTTAATTAATATTTTGTCTTTTTTATAAGACATTTTAATACTTTCTTTACATTGCTGAGCATCTATAAGACTAAGGAACGGTTGGGTTCAGAGGCAGTTCATAGATAGTTAACCTACTAACATTTGAGCTGTGAAGCAAAACTATTTAGATTTTCCAGAAGAATCAGGTTTTATGGGCATATTTCCTACCCTAGTTTTTGTGAAAACCCTTTTTAGAATTCTCTTACTCCAAATTTTCTCTGAGCTGTTTTTTTTTAAGCCGCTTTATCGAGATATAATTCACATACTATATATAATGGATCCATTTAAAGTATGTAATTCAGTGTATATTATTGAATAACTATTAGTATTTTCACCAATTTTCATAATCATCACCACATCTATTTAAAATATTCTCATCACTCCAAGAAAGAAATCCTTACTCATTGACGTAACTCAATTTTCTGTCGCCTTCCAATTTGCCAATTCAGGTAGACATAAATCTACTTTTGTTGTTACAAGCATAACTGTTCTAGACATTTCATATGTATCAAATTACATAATTTAGGCATCCTATGAGTGTCGTTTTTCAATTGGTGTACGTGTTTTCAAAAGGATTATCCAAAAGATTGTTGTCCTTTTGTATGACTGAATAATATTCTACTTTATGGACATAACACTCCATTCATTTGTTGATGGACATTGACTTGTTTTCATTTTAGAGCTCTTAGAATAAAGCTGCTATGAAAATTTTGCATACTTTCAGTTCTCTTGGGTATATATCTAGGAGTGGAATTATTAGCCAATGTGGTAGCTTTCCATTTTTCATTTAAAGAATCTGCCAGGCTGTTTTTAAAGCTGTTACACCATTTCACATTCTCACAAGCAATGCATTATGAGACTTCCAATTTTTCCACATTCTTGGCAGTTGTAGCTATCTGTTTCTCTTTATTGTAGCCATCCTAGGGGTTGCCAAGCAGCATCTTGTGGTTTTGGTTTATAGTTCCCTGATTATTGGTGTTGAACTCTTTGTCCTTATTGGTGATTTTATATTTTCTTTGGAGAAACTCTACTCAGATCCTTTGGCCTTTTTATATTTGTGTTACTTGTCTTCACTAGTTGAAATAAATAGGTATATTAAGCTGCAGGGCCAGAGTTTAAACCCCAATTTTCTGGATGCTAGTGCTACAGTGACTACCAAGTTCCCTGGGACAATGATAGTTTTTTAAATAAATACCAATCAATCCCTTATCACAAGTATGCTTTATATTTTTCTCCAATCTGTCGTCTTTTCATTTTCTCGATGGCATTATATGAAACATAGTAGTAGTTAATTTTGACGTTGTCCCCATACAAAATTAGGATAAACACTCCCTGACCACAAAATTCTCCGCCTGCATGGGCAACTTGTCTTTTGCCCTTAATTTCTATCTTAACAACAGCTAATGTCCTGTTTCTTGCCTCTCCTCCAGGGATGGTCGCAGAGGAATACAATGCCTTCTTCTACTCATTGGTGTCCCAGGATACCCAGGAGATGGCTTACTCAACTAAGCGTCAGAGATTCTTGGTAGATCAGGGGTATAGCTTTAAGGTATGTATTCATTTTGGTCTCTTGTCAGAGTGAGACCAAGGCTTAGTTTGTACCCAGGCCTCCAGAAATGGGGGCCACTATCAGCACCACTATGTGACAGAGCTCAGGTAGGCACTGGAGACTTTGCATAAACTGATGTATGATGGTGCTGGTAGTGGGGAGGTTTGAGGGACAATATCATGCAGGATCCTGCTTGCCCCCAACTTCCAGAGTAAATAGAGAATGGGACCTTAGAAGCACAATGCATGCTTAATAACTTTTTACGTTGTGAAAAGATGGTTAGATATTGGTGGAAAACATGCCCTCCTTAAGCAAAATAATTTAGGAGAAATGCAGACACCACATGATTTCCCTCATATGTGAAACAAAGAAACAAAATGAGAAACAGGCCAAGTTGAACCAAAAACAAATCCTTGGATTCTGATTGTATAATTGATTCTTGGATTCTGACCTCATAACTGAGGTTTCCAGAGGGGACCTGGGAGGTGAAAGCAAAAGGGGGAGGGAGTTAAATGGATTGCAGTGGGGGTTATTGGTAATTTGGTGGTGGGTGAAGTTTGATAACACACATATGAGGAGGTATGAACTTAATGGGTAAAATATACATGTAAATCTACATTATCTCAATTTAAATTTAAAAAAAAAGGTGCTTGCCATGGAGGGTTTGAGATGCTAAAGAGCTATGGCCGTCATTGTGTTACACTGAACCCCTTGGTACTTTCTCAGGGGTTGCCATTCCAGGTGCCCAAGGAGTCAGCTGGTGTTAGTTGAAAGACACCAGTTCCTCCATATCCAAATCAGGTATTTGTGTACTTTGAGATACTCTAAAGCTTTTGACTGACTTTCATTTTCCTAGGCATTTGATTTCTTTCCTGTTGACTCACATAGTAAATTTGTGTTAGGATTTACTGTCCCAAAAGGGTTTCTGATTTTGGGACTGGGTGGAGGGTTCCAGAAGCAGGGAACTGAAACTAGAACATGCAGGTCCTGAGTTTCCTGATTTACAAAAGAAGTATGTTGCTGTAACAGATACTGAGCAATAGATACTGAGTTTTTCTTTTGAGGAGTTGTTAGTGTTGTGTTAGAGTTGTTGTGTTAGAGTTTTCTGATCTGTCCTCTTTTATCCTGAAGCAGTAACTTTTCAGACTTGTAGTGGTAATACAGACATTTGGAAGATTTGCATTGTGATCTTTTTATCAAAGAGATCCTGACTTCTGACTTCCTGACTCCTCGGTGTGCAAAAGTCAGGAATATCTCTGAATTCTCTGAAATGTGTCCTTGACCAAAAGGGAATCCAAGTGTGTACTTATCTTTGCCTTCCATGCCACTTGGGATGATTGCTGAAAGTGGTGGGGTTGGAGTTCCCAGAATCATAATCCTGGCATTCCAGGAAGGTGATCAAGCCAACACAGAGGTTTCCCATATCTATCTTTCTGATTGTGGCCACCTGAAGAACTCTTCCTAGTTCCTTACTGCTAGGAGCTTTCTTTTAATTAAAATTATGTGGGGTGCCTGACAAGAGGGTGAAAGAATGAAGGTGTTGGGCTTGCCTTCTTCAGACGGGGACAATAAAACTGAGGTACAGCAAACCCAGGAGACCTCTGAGAGAAAAACTGACTACCGTCATACATAATAAGCACATCAGCCCAACTGAAAGGAAAAACCTCAAGTGAGCACTGACTAGAGTGATAACGGGCGGTACAATCCCCAGAGACAGAAGTAGCTCCTGCACAGCATGCCCTACAATTATTGATTCAGATACTTGCCAACATGAGGGCTTCTAAGACCTGACAGTGTTAAATAAGGGGGTGTGTGAGTAGTTACTCAGGATCGAGAGTGTATTGCAGGAGAGCTACAGAGATGAAGGAAGAGAGTGAAGACTACTGATTTGAGTCAGAAGCTCATAATAAGAAATGTAGCCTGACTCAGATCAGAGTACCTCTAGAAGAGGCTAATGAAGCCCAGGAGAGGTATCCAGAACAACTGCTGCCGCCACAAAGGAATGCTTCTCCCCTTCTGGAGGTGACCCTTTGTCCCTCAACTCCTTTTATGTACTTACTGTCCCTCACTGGTAGCTGATTATTCCAGCAGTTGAAAAATAACAGTGGGAATTTTTTATCTACTAAACCCCACACAAAATCAAAAGTGAGGAGGCAGAAGAGAACTCACTACAAATGCCAGAACAAAATATCCCTGAAAAGAGCCTTGACTCTGGAGTTGCAGAGCATGACAGAAAGGGAATTGAGGGTAACACTCCTGGCAATGCTGATGGAAACTTCAAAACAAAAACAACAAAAGAATATAGATAATAAAAATATGAGGCAACTACACTCAGAAGTAATGGAATTAAGAAACCTAATAGCTGATTTTAAAAATACAATTGAGGGCTTCAGTAGCAAACAAAAGCAATAGAAAGAATTGATGATCTTGAAGACAGCCTTGGAGGACACAAGAAGAATTAGGTAGAGTGAAAAAATGAAACAGAGTAAGAGCTTTTTGGGACAACTTAAAAAATCTGTAATGGGGGTCCCAGGAGGAGAAGTAAAAGACATAGAAAACCTATTAACAGAAGATGTGATACACACACACCATGAAATATTACATTGCCACAAGAAAGCATGAAATGCAGCAGTTTTTTTTTTAAAGATATATTTATACATACAAGAACTGGGGTATAGGCCAGAGGCACTGGGGGTGAGAGAACTCACCAGAGACAGGGTAGGGAGCAGAACAGGCAGATTTGACTGAAATACACTGCTGAGGGGAGCACTGGCAGTGACCCACATGGATCTGTCATGCCATCTGGGTCACCTTCCTGGTTGGGCATTGAACTCATGCTGCAGTGGCAATGGTTGCAGAGAGCTTCATGTACTGTGCTTTAACCCACTGAGCTACCAGGGAGGGCCTGAAATGCAGCACTTTTCAACAAAATGGAGGTAATTTGAAAGAACTGCAGCATAGTAAATCAGAAGGATAAAAATAAATTACTAGACATTCACAAAACAAAGTTTTAACAGTGTAAAATTCTTTTAAAAAAGTAATAGATACCATAAATATTCTGAAGTTGAGGGGGGGAGGGAGAGGGACAAGGGGACACATGGGATTGGAGAGGAAGTAAAATCTTGAGAAAAATTAGAAGGAAAAAAGTTCATCTTACACATTTAGTCAAGCTTTCTGTAGGAATAGGTAAGCCTTTTCTAAATTATCTCCAAAGAAGTCTAGCTATGTTTTTTGTTTTAGAGTAAACCTTGTAAACCCATTTGTCTTCTGTGATTATTTGACTGCTGTGTTGGGAGCTGATTTCTATTTGCTTTGCTTTGCAGTCACTATTTAACTTCCTGTTAGAGGAAGTTCTTGGTGTTGGTCTATGGAATGCCCAGTCAGAGCTCTCCCTTGCTAGCCATCTGTTAAGCTTGGAATGTAGGAAGGAAGTGATTCCAGCATGCCAACACAGGAGAAGGCAGAGCCAAAGAGAGGGAAAAAAAGTGGACACAGCCTGTTTTGGTTTTGCAGGTGATCACAAAGCTTGCTGGCATGGAGGAGGAGGAATTGGCATTTTCAACAAAAGAAGAACAGCAGCAGCTCTTACAAAAAGTCTTGGCAGCTACAGACCTGGATGCTGAGGAAGAGGTGGTAGCAGGAGAATTTAGCTCCAGATCTAGCCAGGTGAGTGAGTCTATACTTCTAAGGAACAGAATTCTTACACACACACACATACACAGGCATGTGTTTGTGCAATGTTGAAGAGTGCACAATAGAGGAAAACATGACACCGGGCTGTCTCCAGGGTACCTTTGGGAGCTACCCTGGGACTTGGGTGGCCCATCTTGGCCTTAGGCAAGTTGGTTCATTGAACTCTCATTTTATCCTTAGCGGTAGACTTGAATTTTCCAACCTGTAATGGAGCTCTGAGGCTCAACTTAGATTGCAGATTCAGTACTTTTGGGGGAAAATGTAAGTGTTCTCTGAAAATATTCCACTTTTTATTCTGCAGATAAATGTACCATGTAATAAATTATTACATGTACCATGTAATAATTAAAGACAGTTATAGGCAGTATTTGTCATCCAGGGGTCCATCCAGAGAGACTTGTACAGTTTAGTCAACTAAATCAATAGGAGAGGCAAAAAGAGGATAATTACTGTAATGGGGAGAAGGAAGGAGTATCACCTGGATAGGCCTGTTTCTCTAGCCTGAGACTTTTCTTCCCCAAAATGTGTGGTGGGCAGCTGGATCTCCTTCTGGAAAGTCTGCAAAGAAACCCCAGGGAACCTTTCTGCCTCTGACTGCACCCCAAGGGACTTCTTGTCAATCCCTCTGCTGGGACCAAGCTATTAAAATCCTTTCCCAGCACCTACTCCATCCTTCTTCATGACCAGGGTGCTGTAATGCCTGTCTTTCAGTCAGAACCTGATGTATGTGTTATATGTCACCTAGGTTAGGGGGTAACCCCTTTACAGACAAATTCATTAAGGAACAGACAGTATTTACCAAGGTCACCCAGTGAGAGGAAGGGTCAAGATCCACATCCGGGACTTTCTGCTTTCCAGTTGATTCAAAGCCTTATGATGGAGTTGAGGGAGATTTGAGAGACTTAAAAATGCTGTTCAGAACTGGTTGCAAGGCAGGGTAACACTATACTTAAAAATAGGGAATCTGAAGCCCTACTGTCAGTTCTTTAAGAGGTATGTGCTTGTATTAGTTAATTCTAAGCCTCAGTATCCTCCTCTTTAAGATGAGGTGATAATTGTGAGGATTAGAAAAGTGAATATATGTAAATATGTGTAGACTGCTTAACATGTAAATGGTCATTAAATGTTTTTAAAATGTAATTTATTAAACTTGCAACTGTTATCAAACTTATGATTATGAATATTATAAAAAGAGTGTCTTTCCTCTTGCAAACTAACAGTGGGTTGGGTCACCCCACAGGTGTCTCGGCGTTTTGGCACCATGAGCTCCATGTCTGGGGCTGATGACACTGTATACGTGGAATACCACTCATCACGGAACAAGGCTTCCACTAAACATGTGCACCCGCTTTTCAAGCGCTTCAGGAAATGACATCCATGGGGTCAGGCAAATGAGGGCATGGTGCTGGGCACCAACTTGGGAAAGGGATTTTCACTTTTCACATCCAAGTTCTTCCTTTGAGCACCAAGCCAGATTGCTGTAGATTTAGCAACTGATGTCTCTATTGAGGAAAGTGCATCCAGAATTTGATTCTTCTTCATGGGTCATGTAAAAGTTGAGAGACTATATTTTTTGGTTTTTTCAAACTTGCTGAAGAGGAGGTTATTACTGGTATTTGTATTTATCTTAATGTTCTCATGAATAAATAGAAATAGAACACTAAACTATTCTGCATTTTAGGTCTTGTCATTGGCATGGGCTTAGATGAAATTTCATTAAGTCCCAACTTTGTAGTAGGCACAAAACTATAAGATGGGGCCACACATTTAGGTTAGAGAAGACTTGCCCAATGGTAATCTAGTGTTGTAATGGCTGGAAGCTTAGGGAGTGTGGCCCAGCTCTGGGGAAGAGCCTGTGCAGTTTGTAGAGCTTGTTCACTGTTTAGTGCAGGTGAACTCCATTTTAGCACTGAACTCCATTGTAGCACTTACAGCATGGAATCGTTTGGGACAGCTATAGGCTGTCATCTCTGTCGGACCAAGGTAGACACAGCTGCTGATAGTTCATCTGCTCTGAGAGAATATGGTCCCTTATATATCTTTGAAAATACATTTTAGATATTGCTGGTAGACCAGATACCCTTTCTAAGAGCAGCATAGAAGTTTTGGGTTGTTTTGTAACTAGTTTTTTATTCTGAAAATGCCCTTGGGCTTCTTTATCTTTGTTGCTGGTATGAAAGGAAAAGTATTAAGTACGAGACAGACAAGGTAGTATTTCTCCATGTAAGAAAGGCACACACAGGAAGAGGGCATGAATAAGAGCTTGCTCTCTGGGGAGAAGGCCTTATTCCAAAAAGCCTCAGTGTTCACACTTGGAGAGCGTTAAAAGCCTGTGTTCACCCAGGTTTCTAAATTTGGACTCCCCACCCCTACAACCTCAACAGCTCAGCATTAGCATTCCACATTATAGTATCATTGCACCTATTGTGTGACTAACCCCTGTGACAGCCACAAATCAGTCCTGGGGAGAAGACTGTCCCTTTTGTTAGGGGTGCTTGGAAGCAAGACCTACCTTCCCTAACCCTTGGAGGACATACCTTCTGACCAGTGATTGCTACAGATAGAGCCCACATCTGAGGCCTGTGCTTAGACATGCATGCCCTAAAATCTGCAGACCTTCTTTTTCTCATTTTTATTTTTTTATTATATAATGTAATACCTTATTTTTACATCATTTTGTACATTTTTTTTTTCATCTCAATTGTAATCCCTGTGGGTTTCCCATCACCGAGTCACTCATGTGCCATCACCATAGTCCCGTGCACTTCCCTCCCTCCCCCCCTCAACCCCTCTCCCAACCCAGTATATGGCTGTTCATTATTATTATTATTATTATTATGTTCTCCCCTGGTCCATTATACTCCCTGCAGACCTTCTTGACACTCATTGTATGGACTGGCACCCAAGCGTCCCAAAACTGGTTATGGCTCATTTTATTATTTCCAGATACACATCTCATGTACTTTTATACTTGAGATTCTTAAATTATACCAAACATTACTCATGTTTTCCATTTCTGTCTCTTGCTCACTGTTTTCTCATTCCCAACCTGTCAGTTGACAGTTGAAGCAGTGTTGAATTTTACCCAACCCTTGTGATGCTGGGAAACTTGGACTGTTCAAGAAATTTCCTACCTCCTTTGTTCAGGAAAAAAGTTTCCACCCTTAGAAAAAGGAACTCTCCTGCACTGCTGGTGGGAATGCAAACTAGTACAACCACTATGGAAAACTGTTTGGAGGTTCCTCAAACTACTTAACATGGAGCTTCCCTACGACCCAGCAATCCCACTCCTAAGTATCTACCCAAAAGACACAAAAACACTGATTGAAAAAGATATTTGTACCCCCAAGTTTATTGCTGCTTTATTTACAATTGGAAAAACATGGAAGCAGCCCAAATGCCCAAAAGTAGATGACTGGATTAGAAAGATGTGGTTCATATACACAATGGAATATTACTCAGCAACCAAAAAAGAGAAACACATGTCTTTTGCAGCAACTTGGATGGAGCTGGAAAAGATCATGCTTAGTGAGATAAGCCAGAAAGAGAAAGAAAAATACCGGATGGTTTCACTCATAGCAGGAGTATAATGGACCAGGCGAGAAAATAACAAAAATAATGAACAACCATATACCAGAGACATTCTGTGGGGGTGGAGTGGGGAATGGGATCAAAAATGGGGGGGGGAAGGGAGGGAAATGCATGAGACTATGGTGATGGCACACGGGTGACTTGTGATGGGAAACCTGCGGGGATTACAATTGAGATGGAAAGAAAAATGTACAAAATGATGTAAAAATAAACTGTTGTAAAATAAAAGAAAAAGTTTCCACCCTTTTACTCATGGCTGAGAGAAAACTCAAAGCCCCTTGTTTACTTCTGATAAGGCTAAGCTTAAACATTTAAAATTCCTATTTTTGCCTGAAATGGTTAGCGGGATTGTTAACCAACCCAGACTTTGATCCATTCTTTCATAATTCTTCCTAAGAACAAGCTGGATTCAGGGTAGAATGTTGTTTGTATCACAGTAGATGTCCGTCCTCCCTCCCTATCTTTGTCCACTTTGTAATAATTCTTTCAAATAGTCTATTTACCATGTCTGCATTTGTTTTTTTTTTTTTATTTGAAAACATGTATCAAACTCCTATTTATTCTCTAGAAGTAAATTGAGATTTCTGCTCCCAGCTCTAACCTCCTCTAAAATATGTCCTGGTTGTTGCACTTAACTGTTTTTTGTTTGTTTATTATGTTTGGATCCTAATAGTCTATACCTGTACTTCAACACCTGGCATATAGTAGATGTCCAGTGACTATTGAATAAGACTTTTTAAAAAGTTTATGAGCATAAAAGGAGCACAGTTGCACTGCCTGCTTATATTGCAAGGGAAGCTTTGAGCAAACTCTGCTCTCATAGCCATCTACCATATTGTCCCTTTTTGTCCTTTTCTCTGAACCTGCCCTTACACATTGTGAAAGAGAATTTACTTATACTCTATGAAAGAGAGTAACTACAGAGAATTACTTAGGGGTCCTGAGTCTTCCACTGAATATTGGTCAGTACATGAATTTACTGATTCATGTACCCACTGATCATAGTTCACATTCACTAGGCATATGATGGTATATTCAGCAGTGTTTTTCCTACATGGTGTGGAAAGTTAGACCTAAACTATTATTACATTGGTACTAACAAAATTTAAAAGTAAGACCCAAAGGGATCAAACTATATCAAATACTATATCAGTGTTAATTATTGCAAAGCAGAAATATCCAGTATCAAATAGGTAAAATTCAAGTTTTCTTATATCCAGTCAAATTACCAGACCAGCTAACAGCCAGAAATATGACCCTTAATGAAAAAAAATACCACAGTCAGAAATGACCCAGAAACAGAATGAATATATATAGAGGGCATTAAAAGTTGCCAGTGTTGCATATATTCACTTTTTCAAGGAAAGTTAACATGATATGTTGATGCAATATATAATATAAGAGCAAACTTCTAGGTATAAAACTTCAGGGATGAAAACTACAATGTCTCAAGTGAAAAATACACTTTATGTTTATCTTTGGCAGTTTCTGAAATGGTTTCCAAATATCCCAACTTCTGGCATGAATGCCTTTTGGTATTCACTTGTGTTGAATGTGTACAGTACTAACTTGCTGCTGATAATGTCCATCAAAAGTGATGGATCACTTAAGAGATCAAGTTACAAAAGACGTTTACTTACCATCTTCCACACATACTCTTGACACTTCTTGTTTGCTTGCTCAGGTTTGCTGTTTGGTAGAGAAACTGAGTGGTCTCAGCCCTATAGCTTATGACATGCCGAGCTCTGCTGACAGCCACACAAGTGAGGCCAGGGGCAGTTCCTCCCTCAGTTGATTCTTGAGATGATCACAGCCCTCACCTCCCTCCTGGTTGCAGCCGTTGACAGACCCTGACCAGGTGTCCCAGCTAAGGTCTGGATTCCTGAAGTCCTGATGCACAGTAGCTGAGATATAAGTGTCAATTTTAAGTCACCAAATTTTATGTTAATTTGGTACTCACTGATTGTCAACACAGGTTCTGGTATCAGGAAGGGAATGCTGCTGTAATACCAAAAATGTGGACATGATTTTGAAACTAGGGAATGGGCAGAGGCTGGAAGGATTTTGAGAAACATGTTGTAGAATATCTTAAATTGTCTTTAATAGGCTGTAAGTAGAACTCTGACTTTGTGACATTGCCATTAAGTGCTTAAAAGGAAGTGAATATGTTATTGGAAACTGGTGGAAGGGGAAGTTCATTTACACATCATTAAAAGATTTAGGGCACCAAAAGTAGATGATTGGATTAAAAAGATGTGGTACATATGGAATGTGGTACATAGGGAATGTGGTACAATGGAATATTAATCAGCAAACAAAAAAATGAAACACATGTCTTTTGCAGCAACTTAGATGGAGCTGGAAAAGATCATGCTTAGTGAGATAAGCCAGAAAGAAAAAGAATAATATTGGATGGTTTTGCTCATACATAGCAGGAGTATAATGGACCAGGCGAGAAAATAATAAGAATAATGAACAGTCATATAAAAGAGACATTATTTTGTGGGGGTGGAGTGGGGAATGGGATCAAATGGGGTGGGTGAGGGAAGTGCACAGGACTATGGTGATGGCACATGAGTGACTTGGTGATGGGAAACCCATGGGGATTACAGTTGAGATGGAAAAAAAATGTACAAAATGATGTAAAAATAAACTATAAAAAAAAGGTTTAGGGGTACCAGTGTCCCACAGACTTGCTGGAGCCCTGAACCAGCACAAAGGGCAACGCAAAGCAAGCCTCAGCTGAAGCTGCACCCACAGCAGTGTGGCCCTGAAAACAGAGAGTGGGAAAACAGAAAAACCCCAAATATTTCCTTGGGGGACTTTCTATAAAAGGGAAGAAATCTCCAAAACCCAATCACAAAGGCATGGCAATCACCTGTCTTCCCATCAGATACATAGTTAAAAATTGCCATAGTACAGGGACTTTCAGAAGATGGCGGCAGGGTAAAAGATGCCCAGATCACTGTCCAGGCCTGCATAGGAATTGAGGACTGAAAACGGATTATAGACTCACTTATTACAAGTTTCAACCCAATCGAAAACACCCTGGACTCACTAGAAGGTAGATAACTGAGGGGGAATCTGTGATTGGGGAGTTCCCTTCATTGGGGAGTTCCCAGAAGGGAACTCCCAGGAAAACCCAGGCCCCTGGAAGTTCCTCGGGCTGCTGGAGCTGCTTTGCCTCACACTAAACCCTGGAGGTAAAGCTGGACGGCTCAGCTCAGTGAGTGGAGCCCAGGCTGCAGAAAGACTGCAAATCTGATCCTCAGTACCTGGGTGAGAGAAAAACCGCTGAAACTGCAGACCCGATCCAGAGCACCTGGGCGCTGCGCAAAGCCGCTGACCAGCTCGACCAGCTCGGGAACCGGCAAGATAGTGGCAGAATAAAGACGCCGAGGCAACTACATCCAAACTCACACGGGATTATACAAAAACGGACTATAGACTTTCATGCTACGAGTTTCAATCCAAATGAGAACGCCCTGGACTCACTAGAAGGAAAATAACCAAGGGAAAACCGGCGATTGGGGAGTTCCCATAAGGGAAGCCGCACAGGCAGGAACTGATCCGGGAACACCAGCAGCTTCCAACTCCTTCGCTCATTTAAAAATCTAGCCAGGAAGCTAGCTGCGGAGGGAAACTGAGGCAGCAGCTGGGGCTGCTCAGCAGCCTTTTGTCCCATCCTGCTACAACCCTGGAGATAAACTGAGGCAATTCAGCTAGGGAGGGGAAACCAAATCGTGGGAAAAGGCTGCGGCTCAGAACCAGAGACCGGAGGGTACACTGCAGACGTGTTGCTGACCTTTGCCCCAGCGGCCCCGACAAAGCCCTGGATATAAATTGAGACAACACAGCTAGGTGAGTGGATCCCAAGCTGCTTTGGGGGGGGAGGGGGCGGGGGCGGGTCGCAACCACAGGCCCAACCCTAGGATAATGCAGCAATTTTAACAATCATGCATGGGCACATTTAACATAGACAGGCCCTAGGAAGTGCCTCAAAAGGGGAGACTTGCTCAGGGGTCTACCTGCTTATCACATCTACCCACAAAAACTGATAAAAAACTGGAGTTAAAGAGATACAGCTGGGCTCTGTGAAAGGACCTCAGGCAGGAGTGAGGCACTGCTCTGGGTGGGACTATTTGGACTAAACAAAAAAAGACCTGAAAGCTCAAAGGGAGTACTGGCAGCCTGCTCAGCCCGGAGGATTTCAGCCCTCTGGCACTCCACTGCACTCCTGTGGGGAAGGGGAGATCCCACACCCAACAGAGGCCCCAAGAAGACTTGGGCGCTCACAGTACTTAGAGCGTAAACAAAGCCAGCCACCAACTCAACCAAAGGCCCGGCTCCAGAGAGACAACACATCTAATTCATCATAACCACCACGGGCACACCAAGCATAGAGGGAACCTGGGACATCCGAAGGCTACAAAGAACAACAGACACCTTCCAGAAACACGGCCTCAACGTGTTATTAGAAGAGGCTGAACAATACAAGAGTCCCCTGACTGTTACCAGCTGAGACAACAGACACAATTACACACAGAGGGGGCTGGGATAAACAACACAACTCAGAATACCCTCCACAACTGAAGTGTCTGGAAGTCCCTCAGCTATTCCAGGAAGAACATCCGGAAAAAAAAAAAAAAGCCGGCCAATAACAGCAACACTGTATCTCAGTGAATAGAAAGTATTGGAAAATACACAACAGGGAAAAGAAGACAAACAAATATTCAAGCAAGTCCACAGGGGAAAATCCAACACAAAAGATCAGTCAACAGAAACCACCAAAGAAATAGAACTGTTCAACCTACCAGATAAAGAATTCAGAATCATCATGATAAACAAACGAAATGAGTCATGCCATCCAGGAGTTGAAGGAAACGAATGAAAGAAATGAAAAAAATATGAGACAAACAATCAGCGAACTGAAGAAAGAAAATGAGACATAAAGGAAATAGAAGAAATGCAGGCGATGAAAAGGCCACTAGAAGAGATGAAGAATGCTGGGAAAAGTTATGAAAACAGAATAGATGAAATGGAAGAATGAATCAGCACCCTCGGAGATACAGAAACAAAGAGAATTAAAAAAGAAAAAGAGAAGTAAAAAGGAAAAGGAATGAAGAAACTTCAAGACCTATCTGACACCATTAGGAAAGAAAATATCAGAGTTATAGGTATCCCAGAAGGTGAAGAGAAAGGCCAAGGAATAGAGAAAATATTCACAGAGGTAATAGAAGAGAACTTACCTAATTTGAAGAAGGAGATGAAAGTAGACATCCAAGAAGCAAGAAGAACTCCAAACTACCATGATGAGAGGAGAACAGATAGACATATAATAATAAAAATTCCAAGATTGCAAGATAAAGAAAAGATAATGAGAATGACAAGAGGGAAGAAACAAATAACCTACAAAAGGAAACCGATCTGGATGACATCAGACTTCTCTGAAGAAACACTACGGGCAAGACGAGAGTGGAGGGATATTCTCAACAAACTCCAAAGCATTAAATGCCAACCAAGAATACTCTACCCTGCGAAGCTCTCCTTCCTCTACAAAGAAAGAATAAGGACATTCTCAGACAAACAGAAACTCCACAATATTGTCATGACTAAACCTCCACTCCAAAAACTACAAGAACCCCTCAAACTAAATCCAACAGAACAATGAACAACAACACTTCAAAACAAGTAATAAAAATACAGAAGGACCATAATGGAAAATGTAGCTGCCAGTATATCAATATTATCTCTAAATGTCAATGGCTTATGCTCATCGGTAAAAAGATAACAGAGTTGCAGGATGCATTAAAAAACAGAACCCGGGCCCTCCCTGGTGGCGCAGCGGGTTAAAGCACTGCACTAAGAAGCTTAAGCTACTTCAGCATAAGTTCAATTCCCGCCTGCCCCGGAGGAGATCCACATGGCGCGGCAGACCTCTCCTGACCCGCCCACTGCTCCCCTCAGCAGTGTACTTCGTCGATCTGCCTGTTCTGCTCCCCACTCTGTCTCTGGTGACTTCTCTCACAGCCCCTGCATCTCTGTCCTGTACCCCAGTTCTGTATGCATAAATAAATATCTTTAAAAAAAAAAAAACAGAACCCATCATTGTGCTGTCTGCAGGAAACACATCTAACTATAAAAGATAAAAACAGACTAAAAATAAAAGGATGGAAAATAATCCTACAAGCAAAGGACCAAAAAAGAAGGCAGGAACTGCTATACTTATATCAGATCAAATAGGCTTCAAACTAAAACAGGTGAAAAGAGATACAGAAGGCCACTACATTATGATTAAGGGGACAATACAACAAGAAGGAGTAACAATCATCAACATATGTGCACCAAATGAAGGAGCACCAAAATACATTAGGAAACTACTGTCATCCATGAAAATATATATCAGAGAGAATACATACATAATAAGAGACTTCAACATGCCACTCTCAACAATGGACAGATCAGCAAGACAAAAAGTAAGTAAAGACACTAAAGCTCTGAACAAGGACCTGGACAACATGGGTCTAGTGGACATCTATAGAATATTGCACCCCAGAAAA
>NW_004567150.1:10758-11510 GCF_000260355.1 Condylura cristata | reverse complement strand
CAAGACAGCATCACCTTGCCCCTCCTGCTTTTTCAAGTGAAGTATAAGATAAGTGGCCATGATATAATCGAACTTCCTTTCCACTAGAGAACTGTGGATTTGGTCCTCCTTGAACCCCATGGTGACCATGGCTTCTGTCATGGCCAGGTCGTGGTGGTAGTGGGTCAGTTCCCTGAAGGCCAAGAGTTCCAATTATTCAGGATGCTATTTTATTAGCAAAATTCCCTATACAGTATTGCATATACTTAGTTTTTACAATGTTCAGCTGGAAACCTGAAAGAAATCGTTTTTTTATCTTTTGAAGAAGTAAAATGTGAACATTTGCTGGATGACTGTAATACCATAATTTGTGGTAGTCAGGCCAGTATCATTGATTCTAACTGAGCAACACATTGATATATTTATATGACTCGAGAGAAAATTGTTTCCATTAAAAATAAGTAATAAATAATGGAAAAGTAAGATGTTAGGAGTACTACAAGTGCCTCTTAATAATATGTGCAAATATGTTGATGGGGATACAGCTGTTCACATATTTAGGGAACTGCAAACACAGGTTCCACCTCATAATTTTACTGTTAGAAGTTAAAATCCATCTATTTGCAAAGGTATACATTGATATTAAGAGGACATTCACTGAATTATTTGTTCTGAGGGAGGAATGTGGTTAAAATCAACAACTGTCAATGAATAGATGCCAGTTTATGACATTCAAGCAATACATTACCCTGAAAATGTTTGGTCATTTCCCA
>NW_004567150.1:0-10403 GCF_000260355.1 Condylura cristata | reverse complement strand
AAAACAGCCTCCAGAGTGTCTCCAAGTCAATGTTTATGCTGCACTTGGAACCCAGGCCATTGCTCCAGGGTTTCCTCTGTGGAGCTACCACTAACTACATGGGTGCACTATTTTCCAATTTAGAATTCAAGTTTTTAACATGGGTCAAATTCAGGTAATTGTTACCATTCATGTTAAGTCAGTGAATATACCACTCAGATTTAATAGCTTCATTGTGTCCTCTTATTTGTCATCTTCCATGTATCCAGAGGGTCTGGTCAGCATGGTGGTCTGCAGGCATGGCGGTCCCTTCTATGAGGGCCACCTTGTCCCTCATAGGAAAGAGCCTAATATGTAGAAGTGAGGCCCTGGATTCAGCCACCTCGAGCCCTGGAACCTCTGGAGTCGCTGGTCCTTCAACCTCTGCTGTCCTCCTGGCCCTTCACTAGCTCTGCTTTCTTCCCATCAACTGGGCAGATACACCTACAACACAGGGTGCTATTTACCATTCAGTGTGATCATAATCCAGAATTTGGTAAATTTTAAAAAGATGTACATTATTTTTGCACTGTCCACATTACATTCCTTTTTGTTGAATCCCATCTGTTTTGAAACAAATCCAGAAAGGAAATGTGTTTGTTTAGGCATTTACCTTTGAAAAGCCATCTTTCCTCCATCCACATTTCTTCTCTCCAAGCAGCCACTTCTTATCAAGCTGCCATCTTATCAGTATTCCTTCTCTAGACCCCCAGACCTCTGATACTTTGAGGAATCTCTGGGAGCCTCCATCTTCTGCTGACCTCAAAGAAGGCCTGTTTCTGCTCTCTGCCACTGTTGGGGGAAAAACAACAACAATAAAATTCAGCTGCTCACTTCCCTGGGGCTCTTTTGCCCCTACATGGCACCAGATCCTCTCTGTGATCTCACCAGATATTTGGAATGGATGTTTGGGGAGCCTTGGAGATGCTGATCCCTCCTGGTGGCTGGTGCAGAGAACATGGACACTGTGCATCCTGTGCTCCCTGGAATTCTGTGCTCCCTGTTATATGAGTCCCACGCCTGTATGTTTCATGCTTCTGCCTCACCCCTCTGTCCACACTTAGCCCCTGGTCCATCTCCAGAACCTAACCCTTCTCCTGGGTGATCTTGTACACCATGGTCACTAGGTGGCTGCCCTTTGGGCAGGACTTATGGATGGTATGGTGGTGGATATACTCAGTCTTTAGCTGCATGGATTCTGTTACTGAGATGTTTCTGTTTACAGAGTGGTATACACAAACAACAGGCTTTTAAGACCAAGTTCAGTATCCTGCTAGTGGCCTTCTAATCTTGGCTCTGACCACAGGGAGAGGCTGGTGTTTTATCAGGTTCTGGAGGGGATTTTCTTCATGGGGGCTGTTTTCGTCCGGTGCTGCTGCATTGCTGTGGAAGTGGAGGTGGCATCCATAACCTGGGGGTGGTCTCAGGGTCATGCTGTGTGGCTGGGGGGCTGAGCTAGAGGTGGTGATCCTGAATTTTGGATTGCTCTTCTGCTGTGAGGCTGATGTTGAGGTTGAAGTCCTTTGCACTGGGCTGGCCATGAGGTTGGCCAATGCTGGCATTGTATTCCTTTCTTTCTGCCCTGACTCCTCAGGGTGAAGCAAACTGGAAATTACAGGCTCCTTCACTTTTAGGGTTTTCTTCTTTGAAACATTGGGCTGAATATGGCAGTCCTGGGAAGGACTGTCACTGTCCAGGCAAGTGACAGGGGAGGACTTTCCCAAGACAGCATCACCTTGCCCCTCCTGCTTTTTCAAGTGAAGTATAAGATAAGTGGCCATGATATAATCGAACTTCCTTTCCACTAGAGAACTGTGGATTTGGTCCTCCTCAAACCCCATGGTGACTATGGCTTCTGTCATGGCCAGGTCGTGGTGGTAGTGGGTCAGTTTCCTGAAGGCCAAGAGTTCCTTTTTCATTTCAACCCAGGGGTGTGCGATGAGTTCTTTAATTGTGTTCCGGCTCTGGGGGTTCAGAGTCAACATTTTCTTCAGCAGATCCCTGCACTGATCTGAGAGGTAGGTGGGCATGTAGCCACAGGTAGCCACTGATGATATGCTGCCTGAGTTTCCAAAGGTTGTCCCCTACAAAGGGCAGCAACCCAGTCACCATGAAGTAGAGCACTACACCCAGGCTCCAGATGTCCACGGTGGGGCCATAGTGTCTGTGGAGACGGTAGATCTCAGGAGCAGCATACTCTGGGCTGCCGCAGAATGTGCTCAGCTTCTTGTTGGAATACTGCATGCTCAGGCCGAAGTCTGCCAGTTTGATGTTCTTTTGCTGATCCATTAAGAGGTTCTCGGGCTTCAAGTCCCTGTGCACAATTCCCTTTCCATGGCAGTAGCTTAGGGCAGAGAGGATTTGCTCAAACTTGCCTCGGGCCTCGTTCTCCATCAGGCGTCCATGATCCAGTAGGTAGTCATATAGGTCCCCACCTTCCGCGTATTCCATCACCAAGATGAGCTGGTTCTTAGTGTCCAGAACTTGGAAGAGCTGTACTATGTGTGGGTGGCTCAGAGTCTTCATGATGCACACCTCTCTGGCCAGGGACGCTTTGCGCACCCACCATGACTTCCGGATGATCTTCAAGGCCACCTTGGTGCCTGTGAGAGTGTGCCGGGCAAGCTTCACCTTGCCGTAAGTGCCCTCACCCAGGGTTCTGAGGACCTGGTAACTTCTGATTATATTGTCCTTAGAACCAAAGTTGCTGAGCATAGTGACCAGGCACCTGAGTGCACTCACTATAATGCTTAGCAGTCTGACTATCCTAATCAGCACTACACTAAATATGTTAACCAGTACTAACTATGATTACTACATTAACCAGTATTAACTATTCTGTATTTATTAACTATGCTAACAAAGAATACTAAGCTAGCTAAACTAAATGCAAACAATGCTAACTTAACTATAGCAACAGCACTAACTATACTAATCTTACTAGTAATATTAACTACAGAAAAAACAAAATGAAATCACAACCAAAAAAAAACTAAAAACCCAGAGAAATAGAAATAAAATAACTAATAAATGAATAAACCAAAATAAAAACGACATAAGCCAAAGCATGCTAGCTTTGTCTGCGTCCCACAGGTCACTATGCAAAGCTTCCCTGCTCCCAAGGACATAGCCCCTGGTCCAGAAAGGGCTCCTAGGCTTTGCTGGTTCCATCACAATGCCTTTTTAGGAGGTCAGAGCCAGAGGCTAACAATCACAATAAGAGGTAAACCCCAGTGGTTTTTGGGGGCTCAACAGAGAAGCAACAGCAAAGAGGTTTGTGTTTAGAGATTGAAATTTACCCAGATAAATAAAACCTGTAGAATGCTTCAGAAGCCATTTATAGTTAGAAAAACCTGGAGCTGATTATGCTACAGAATCAACTGACATATATATATGTGTGTATATATACACATATATATATGTGTGTATACACACACACACACACACACACACATATATACACACTATAGAATGGACTCAACAAAGTTCATTCTTAACATCCAAGTATTTAAAAATATATCGGTCATAATTTTCCTCCTATTTTTGCCAGTTAGATGAGCATGTTTATCAGCAACCTTGAAGGGCCAGAGGGCAGTGGGTGGCTCTTGCAGATTGCTAAATGCTTTAATTCATGTGTAGAGTCCTTCTTCCAATTATCTATTAAATTCCTGTTTTACCTGCTAGTTCAAATGCAGAGGCCTCTTTCTCTTTCTGTCAAGAGCTGTAAGCCATCAAGAATATGACATGCTGTGTATCTATCACAGTGTGTTGCCTGTCACAGATGCACTGTGTGGCACCCTCTAATCTGAGACAGATTGGGTGGGGGAAGCTGTGGGTGACCAGCTCCCAAGGCAGGTTCTTGTTTAGAAATATCTCCTTCTTGCATGGACTGGGAGAGTTTGTTGGCAAAGGACAGCTCCAGAGGCTATGGTCCTGAGCTCTGCCAGGAACTTGCCATGGGATCTTGGAAATGGTGGGTACTTGTCAACAGTGTGTGTGGGGCTTCTGTAGCCACTGGGGCTGCAGGCTTCCCTTTCTCTCCTCAAGTCGACTCTGGTCATCATTAACCAGTATCAGCTGAGTGTTGTGTCTCACCTGAGCAGCCAAAGTCAGGTCCCTGGAAATGCAGCCAGTATCCCCAAAACTCAGAATCATAGGCTCAGAGGATGTTGGGACCGAGAAGCCAGAGCTGGAAGGGTATTTCTCCGGCTGCTCATTTCACAGTGAGAGTGAGTGAAGGGTAATGATATGCTTTAGTGCATAAAGTGCACAGGACAGCCTTCCCACTGGGTCTGTCTCCCTTTAAAGAACCTTATCTTTCAGTAGTTTTTGATAGGTTCTACTGCTCCTTTCTGCACATATTCTGCCCACTTGTTTTCTGAGCTACCACACAGAGCTGTGTTACAGGCCATTTCTTCTATTTCATTTGCTGATTCCAATGCTTCTTCCAGTTTTTATTTCAAATATGTTTGTTATTATTTTTTTGTTTAGATTTATTATTGTATACAAGAGTTGGGGTGTAGGTAAGAGGATTTACCAGATACAGGATGGGGAACAGAACAGGTGGATCTATTGAAATACACTGCTGAGGGGAGCAGCGGGCAGGTCAGGAGAGGTCTTCCATGCTATGTGGGTTTATCTCCCTGCTTGTGAACTTGTGTGGCAGTGGCTGTAGATAACTTCTTAGTGCTGAGACCTAACCATTTATACCACCAGGGCGGACTTCTTTATTCTCCTTAACTGAGTCCTTTCTATGGCTTATGAACACCATCTGTAGATTGATGACTCCAAAATGTCTAATTCTGGCCCCAAACTCCCTAGAACCCCAGAGCTGGAGAACTAGTTACCTAGTCACCACCTCCAGTTGGGTATTCAGTAAGCATCTCAAACATTACATAGCCGCAATGAAACCACAGACTTCCACTCTCCACCAGCTCCTCAAGCCTACACCCCCATCTCATTATATTCCAGCTTCTTCCAGTTGCTCAGGCCTATCTGTCTGCCTTGGTTCCTTTCTTCCTTATCACTCACACCCAACCCATCATTACATTTTGGCTACATTTCAAAAACCTACCAGAAATTATTTAGTTTCCGTACCTCTCCTGCTTCAATCCTACTATTGTTAAGGGAAAGGATGTCCTAAAAACTCTGCAGTTTTGTGGACTTCACCCCCTACTCCAGCGTTCTGGATTCCATCCCCTACTCCAGTGATGGGAAAACTACAACTCCCAGCAGCACCAAGGAGAGAACTGTGAGGACCTAAGGGCAGAGCTAAGTAGGTGTTCTGAGACTTTGGTGGATATATAGGGAGTGGTTTTCCAACTGACACTCTGGAGAGGGAATGGTTCTCTCTCTGGAGCAACTCTCAGACCCTGTGACTGGGGCTAGCTGTGTTAGTTTGGGACTAGAGCTCCAAGTTAGCCCAGCTGGTAAAGTATTCCATCTACTTTTATCCCTCTCTCTTTTTCTGGATTGGTTCCTTTTCCTTTCCCCTTTTTGTAAATAAGCCCATTACCCTTTCTGTGTGTGCTTGCAGGAAATTGCATTTTGAGCATGCAGGTGAGGCCTCACAGACAGGCAGCCCAAGTCCACTCTGGGCTACCCTGTAACACTATGATTTCTACCTGGGTCATGACTGTGGTTTCCTAAATGGTTACTTCCCTACTTCCTTAAACATCTACCATCCCACAAACTAAGAGTGAAAGTATAAAGCAGATCATTTATTCTGCTGCCTAAAACCTTCCCATGATCTTGCTATGCTTTGAATTAAACCTGCATCCCTTCTTAGAGTTTCACTGCCCTCTCTGCCCTGAGCCCTGCCCACCGCTAGCCTCATCTCCCTGTCTCCTACCATCCTGGATGAGCTGCCCTTCTCTCTACTACATCCTATTTCCATGTGGGGCCTTTGCTGTTATTCTTGCAGAGTCCCTCCACCTCCTATATCTTCCCTTAACCATCACCATGACCTTGCTTTGATCCTAACCCACCTGTCACTTCTGATAGAGTCCAGGCTTATGATGCACATTTAGTTTTGAAACACAAAACTACCTTCTCAGGAGCATCTGCATCTAAAATCATACTAATATATCTTAAGAATTTTATTCGAGAGTGGAATTTCACACCTCTATCCTTAGCTCCTGATACAGTTTGGTTTATGGGAGGAATGCTGGTTGGCTGACTAAAACCATTCCTAAGACAAAGGCATTCAATAATGTAGTCCATTTTGAATGCCTTGTTTACTTTTTATGTATGAACTTTTTCTTATTCTCCATCAGGAAATAGATTCAAACAATTTTGATTAGGGAAAATTTAATTTGTTTTAAATAGTGCTTCAACTTATAAATGTCATGTACTCTGTCATAAAGGTTTACAACATTAGCCACTTTTGAATTCCAAATGTTCTGTTATTATGTAACAGAGTTTGTAATATGAATTTATGTAACTGGAAAAAACAGTGAGGGGTTCAACATCAAACAGCTTCAAGATTTTAACTGATTTTCCTCCATCCTTTAAAGGGAGGTATTTTTTAATTTCTCTTTAACTTGTTTGCTTAATGTTTAAAATTTCCTCAAGGTCCAAATCAGTGTCAATATATTTGTCTAAATACAAGGGAAAAAAATAAAATGAGCCAAAATAAATAACATAATTGATAATTTACTTTAGGCATAAACTGAATTCTTTTTTTTTAGATTATTTTTTATTTATTTATTCATACAGAACTGGGGTACAGGCCAGAGATGCGGAGGGTGAGAGGCTTCACCAGGGACAGAGTGGGGAGCAGAACAGGCAGATCGACGAAGCACACTGCTAAGGGGAACAGCGGGCGGGTCAGGAGAGATCTGCATCGCCATGTGGATCTCCTCTGGGACAGGCAAGGATCGAACTCATGCGGAATTGGCTTAAGCTTCTCAGTGCAGTGCTTTAACCTGCTGCACCACCAGGGAGGGCCCATAAACTGAATTATTAAATTGCCTATTACTTGGTTTATCTGGTACTTCTAATACTGCTAGTACACATTTCAAGTGATGATTCCTTGGCCAAAGCAGTTTCTAAAAAGCTCATGTTTATTAGACCATCTGACTCTTTGTCCTTGGATAGTAAGAGAATAATAGGCTTTCAGTTTTAATGAGCTGATGTTACATGAAATCAGGAGAAAAAGTCAAAGGAGAGCCAAAGTGAGGGTGGTTATGCTGGGGCAAAGGGTGTGTGGCATGAGTAGCCAGACTAGCTTGGATTCAAGGAGGCACACTGGGGCCTGAGTGAACAAGGGCCATTTTCAATGGGTGTTTTCAGCAAACATTTGGTAACCCTTTTTCCCACCCTCTTTTCCTTGCCCTAGCTCCAGGGTTCAACACTTTCTGGCTTTCTCCATAGATTCTCTCAGGCTGGCCGCAGGCAAACATTTGTGTGCTAAGCATCTTTCTCCTTCAGATTTGATCTGCTGAGGCTGTCTCTAACATATGGGCTCCAAATTATGAATAGAAGCCCTTTTATTCTTCAGAAAGTATCCTTTTAGCCCCCAAATAATAAGGGATGTGTTTTGTCTGTGTGTCTTTTTTTTTTTTCTATCAACTCCAGACTTGTCTGGTCTGGTCCATATATCTGTTCATGTTAGTGTTGACCAGTTGACCAGCCTATTACCACGTGGTTGTAAATGCAGTGATTCCTCTTTGCTTCTGCTAGAACTTGGGGGAGAGGGCAGAAGAGAAGCCACACTGATAGCAGTACACAGTCCAAAGAACTGTCTCTGCTCCACTAATTGATTATCTTTCCTCTTCCAAAAGCCTTTGTATAATTAGTCTTGGGTTCACTGATTATGGGCCTAAAATACAGAAACTATGATTGGACATAGGGTGCCTTCTATGTATGTCAGCTCACACGTCCTGGATTGAAAAGTTAATTTTTTAAGGGAGACTTACAGTTGGTCTTTCACTCCACAAAAGAGGAAAATGACTGACTGTCCTGAGTTTTCAGAAGTGAAGGGTGAGTTTGAGTGAGGAGAAAGAATCCCATCAATATAGATTGACTTCTTTAAACCAACCACTGAGAGAGTAACAAATGTTCATTCCTCAGTGCAAAAGCTGTCTTTTCAGAACATAATGGTCCTTTTAAATAAAGCCTAATTTTAAAAATTTGGGATATTTCATACAAACATCTGGGTTACTGTTGTTTTCTTTAAAAAGAAAAACCTTACTACTCAAGCAATTCTGAAGTGACATTTCCATACATAAGTGTTAATATGTCAACATTGATTGTTATTTCACTCTTAGCAGAGAGCATGTGGCATGTGACTTTTAGAGGATTATTAATAGATTTGGCAAGGTTTATATAAATATGAAACACCAGCTGTGAGGTAGAACCAACCCCCCTCTCTCATTCTTGAAAAAACTTCCAGATGATCACTCACTTGGTTACTTTTTCTTAACACTTGATTTTCAAAAGACAGAATACTTCTATCTCTGGAATTAGGCAACATTGTGTGTGGTGTCCTTGGATAATCCTCAAAGTGTCTCTCTGGTTCTCGGTACCAAAAAGTTCCAGCAGATTTTGTTTTGGTTTCCTGAACTATCTTAAAATATACTTCAATATCTTCTTGCCTGCAGTCTGTTATTAAGAGGAGCTCCGTTCATCCTCTCCCATGCCCCATCTATCCCAAAGACTCCTTTGTGTATGTAATTTGTAAGTCAACTACTTTTCTTTTTTCTCCAGAATTTTAAAATCTTTTATTTACATGAGCACTGTAGCTCTGCTGTTGGTATTTCCTCTTTTAGGAAGGTGATTTGTTATCTTCAAGAAGAACAGAAGCTTTTTGTGTCTTTTTTATTTTAAAAAAGACTTACTTATGCATACAAGAACTGGGGTACAGCCCAGAGGTGTGGGGGATTGAGAGGATTCACCAGAAACAGAGTGGAGAGCAGAACAGGCAGATGTACTGAAGTACACTGCTGAGGGGAGCAGTGGGCAGGTCAGGAGAGGTCTGCCAGGCCATGGGGGTCATCTCCCTGGGCAGGAACAGAACTCCTTTGCAGTGGCTGCTGATTGCTTCATAGTTCTGTGCTTTTAACCTGTTGTACCACCAGGGAGGGCCCTCGTTGTGGCTTTTTGCCCATAATACCATACATCATTAAAGCATAGCCACCGTGAGGATGTTAAGAAGGCCTATAACATGTTCAAGTTAAAGAGCCTCATTTAAATGTGAAAATTGAATGAGATACCATTTCAGAAATGCAAATTTATTTTCGCATTTCTTTGTGTATTTTAAAGGCTTAAAACTGATAGTTCAGTTTGTACTTTTTTGCAGATTTGTACTTGAAGTGATCATGTTCTCTTACCTTTTGGGTACATTTCTTTTTTGAATAAAGGTATGTACTAGATTTACCTTTTCACTGATAAAATATACTCAAGAATTGTTGTTATGTACAAAGTTTTGAAGTGATGCTGTATAAGAAAGTGATGCTGTATATGTTTCTTTGTTTTTGTGTTATTTGTATGTATATAAAAGGAAAGAGTTGTTGAGTGTCAAGACTTGGGTTCCCTGTAAAGTTATCATTCAAGTTTGGGGAGTATTTCCTCTCAGAGCAAGTCTGATGAGAATCAAAGAGATGCACTAGATCTCCACCCATATACTTGGTATTCAAAGAGATGCACTAGATCTCCACCCATATACTTGGTATTGCTGTTTCCCAGTATTGACAGAATACATGCAGTTGAAATGTCTTACTGCATCGTTCTGAGATTATTCACTTACTAAAATCAAAGCTTTGTTTTCTCATCAGGAAGTTTTAAAACTGTCAAGATCCTTTTTCAATGATAGTACCTAGATCTACTGTATTGTAGCTGGGTTTTGAATTATACTGTTGTGCTTGTATGTATGTCTGTGTGTCTGTGTATATCTCTTCATGTGTCTCATACCAATTATATTTTGCCGTTATTAGTTAGCTCATTATTGGAGACAATTTTGAAGCTGGTGTGTGCTGTTATTGTGATTAAAGCTGCTATTGCTTACACCCTGATAACCCCTAAACTGCTATGAGTTTTGTCTTGCAAAGGCAAAGACATAAAAGGAACTCACAGACTTTTTGGATAAGTAAGCAGAAAGATACAAACATTGTTCTAGAAAGTAGAGAAAAGTTTATTTAGAAGAAAAGGAACAAAAAAGCAAGGAAGCCCACATGAAGTCATACCTATTATGCCAGAATGTGACGCACTACCCAGAAAAAGCCAAGCCAGCCACACTGCTGTAAAGACAAGAGGAAATTTTATTGCAAGCTCGAGCTTGGGGCTAACCCGCACCAGAGGCACCTGAGTGGCAGGAAGGGCCCAGAACAAAGGGAAGAGCAGATTATATAGTCCCTTTTTGGCACCGCAGGCCTCAGGACAATGGG
>NW_004567149.1:2644579-2645340 GCF_000260355.1 Condylura cristata | reverse complement strand
TGAGGTGTGGGGAACAAAGGGGAACACTGGTGCTGTGGATACAGTAGAGCAGAAGCTTCCTGTGGGCACCTGAGGGCAGGTGTGGGGGATGGAGCCCCGTGGCCCTTTAACCTGAGCTTGCAGGGGGGGGGGTCAGACAGGTGGGGGAGACTCAGGGGTGAGGGTTGGGTAATGTGGGGACCCTGCCCTGAATACAGGTTGAGTCACTCCAGTTGACATCCCTTAATGCCTTCTAGATTTCTACACGGGATTGTGACAACAGTTGGAGGTTTTTGTCAGGAATTTAAGAACTCCTCGCTGGCGTCATAATGCTTAGAAGCACAGGGCGTGGCCTAGGTCAGTCACCTGGCAGTTTCTGTGTAAACTCCACCCAACCTCACTGTTGTAAGAAACAACCCACCCCCCCACCCCCACCTTCCCACTCCCAGGTATATCTGGAATTGGGTGTTTTCTGGCTTTTGTGCGTATTTTCCCTTCTGGTGCTTGCTCATGTTGCCAGAATGATGTGAGGGGCTGTACTCTGACTAGGGTACCGTATCAGGGTGGTGGGTGAGAATTTCACCTGTTTCAGGGTGGGTTTCTGGTGGCTGTCCCCCTGGGCTCTGTCCCTCTGCCCCTGACAGGCGAATCCCAGTGGTTTCCAAAAAGACTGTGTTGGTGGAAGGAAAGTATCCCTGGAAAAGAACTTCTCACCCTATGCCCACAGGCACTGATTCCCCCCGGGGAAACACCCTGTGGCAGAAACCAGGTCATTGTGAAAG
>NW_004567149.1:2639592-2640364 GCF_000260355.1 Condylura cristata | reverse complement strand
TTCTCATACTTTATTCAAATTCAGTTATTTTGAACTGGTGGAGCTTAATTGCAGTAACAGCAATTCTACTAGAAAATTGCTAAATAATGCATACTAGTTTACTAAGCTCTGTAAAATGATATTAAATATGCTTGTAGGAACTTTTAGGAAGCCCTGAGGTGCTGTAGGCTTGTGGCAGCTTCCGGGTCTTGCTTGGGCCCATCCCTGCTGGGTGGGCTTTCAGCCACGAGGGGATGGGTGACTTTCGGGGTTTGGTTTAAAAACTATATTCATTGTCTTTTTGGTATTACACACTAATTGTATAAAAGTTCCTTTCTCTTTTTAAAAAAGATTGATTAATTTTTGCATACAGAACTGGGGTACAAGCCAGGGGTACAGGGATGGGAGAGGATTCGCCAGAGACAGAGCAGGGAGCACAACAGGCTTCCTCAGTCTGTGACGCACGCAGCTGAGGGGAGCAGCTGCAAGGCAGGAGGGGTCCGCTCTTCCCTGGGGGTCACCTCCCTAGTGGGGGATGGAACTGCTCAATCAGCCCAGGCCAGAAGCATCACAGCGCTGCACTTTAACCCACATCACAGCGCTGCACCACCAGGGGGGGCCCGAAAGTTCCAATCTAAGAAAGGTCTTATATTCTTTGTCTTGATGTGGCAGAGGCGGAACCTATTTAGAGCAGGCAGGTTTGGGGGTTCAGGTTTGGGGTACAGGTTATGGGGTTCAGGGGTGCCCCCTCACTGCCCTGTAACAGTATAGGCTCCTTTTAAAAAATCTCTTG
>NW_004567149.1:2635835-2636557 GCF_000260355.1 Condylura cristata | reverse complement strand
TGTAACGGATGGGTAACAGTGGAAAGTACTTGGTGCTGGGCGCTGCCATGACAGTGGCCGGAGGAAGGAGAGGCTCCTGCGGCAAAAGGCGGTGGGCAGCGACTGAGCGCGCCGTCTTGTGGACCGGCGGGGTAATGCAGGAAGACCGCAGAGTGAGCCTGTGCCCTGGGCTGGTAAAGGCGGGGCTGGCAAAGTTAGTCGACAAAGAGAATGAAGAGGGAAAGGGGTTCCGCAGAGAGTAATGAAGAGCGGGTCCACTCATTAATGACATGAAGTGACTGAGGACTCGGGGAATGGGAACCGCTTTGAGGTCCCAGTGCTGAAATACGGTGGTTGGCGCCACCTCGTGGGGTAGCTTGGTAACGTGGGAAAATGGCGACCTGAGGCGCGAGGGGCCAGGGATGGCGCGTGGGAAGGGGAGGCCCCAGGGGTGAAGGGAGGCAGGTGAACGGAGGGCGCCGCCTGGTGGGCCACAGGGATGTGGGACAAGCTGTGTGGCCACAGGACCTGGTGGCCGAGGCAAAGAGTGACGAAATGAGGACACAGTGCAGAGTTAGGCGGGAAATGGGCGAAGAGCGAGAACATGAGACGCCAGAATATTGAAGGACGCGGTCGCTGGTGATGGAAAAGCAGAGAAATGGCTGACGGAGTGGAACGGACGGGGCCGTGAGGGGGACAGTGCAGGAAACGCCAGAGGGCGCCGCCTGGTGGCGAGAAGGAGC
>NW_004567149.1:2634126-2634665 GCF_000260355.1 Condylura cristata | reverse complement strand
TTTTTGTTCACTTTTAAATTTAGAAAATTATTGTTTAATCCACAGCTTTGGATAAGTTTAGTTTAAAAACAACCACAGTGAGACCAGACTTGAGTTCGAGATCTGAGCCTTCCAGCTTCCCAGGGACAGGAGCTCTGTCTGTTGTATACACCTGAGGGAAGGAGCAGACATTATGATGGAGGTCGACATACATCAAAACTATCATTTTATATATATATATCAGGGTAAAGAGATTTCCTGGGGGTAGTGAATTTCCTTCACAGAAAGGAAAAAGCAAAAAACAGAACAGAATGAAGTTTGTGTGTCCAAATCACCTTATCAAACATCAGTTTAAATCCTGGCATAGGACTTGCTTTCATTTTCAACCCATCCTAGAGCACAAATCCTGACTCATCTCAGCAGAGACCCCACAGGCACCAGGAAAGACTGTGGCAGCAAAACACCCTTTACACACTTGTGGGATTTCCACACTCGCCTTACTCTGGTCAGACTTGCACACCATGCAGGGCAGGAGCACCAGAACATATCTTGCAAAATCT
>NW_004567149.1:2633220-2633821 GCF_000260355.1 Condylura cristata | reverse complement strand
AAAAAACAAAGAACAGAACAGAATGAAGTTCGTGTGTCCAAATCAACTTGTCACACATCAGTGTAAATCCTGGCAAAGGACTTGCTTTCATTTTCAACCCATCCTACAGCAAAAATTCTGACTTATCTCAGCAGAGACTCCACAGGCACCAGGAAAGACTGTGGCAGTGAAACACACTTCACACACTTGTGGGATTTCCACATTCGCCTTACTCTGGTCAGACTTGCACACCATGCAGGGCAGAAGCACGAGAACATATCTTGCAAAATCTCAAATAAAAAAGGGGGTGGGGAATGAAAAATTCCCTCTGGGAATAGCCAGGGGCATTTAAAGGAACTGTTAAGAATTTTTAAAAATTTAAACCCCCTTTTTTGGAAAGGTGTATTTTTTTTGGCTGCAAATATTTCTCTTTAAAGGAACTTGCCAACTGTCAATCGAAGAATGTCACTGCCACACTGCGGCCACCCTGCAGCCTCTCTCTGTGGCCTCCTTTTTAACACAGTAAGTCTCAACCTAGCAATTATTACAATAGATTGCCATTCTAAAACTCAACATTTGAGCAACTTTGGAAGAGACCTGGATACCAACCAAGTGAAATTCC
>NW_004567149.1:2631872-2633120 GCF_000260355.1 Condylura cristata | reverse complement strand
AAAAAAAAATATTTCACTTTAAAGGAACTTGCCAGCTGTCGATCGAAGAATATCACTGCCACACTGGGGCCACCCTGCAGCCTCTCTCTGTGGCCTCCTTTTTAATATAGTGAATCTCAACTTAGCGATTATTACCAAAAATTGACATACTAAAACTCAACACATTTGAGCAACTTTGAAAGTGACCTGGATACCAACCAAGTGAAATTCCGTCACAGACATTACCAGCTTCACAATGTTCAGGTTGACTGTCTGGGAGGGGGCGGGGTCACGGACAGGAGTCCTTGCAGGGGGGAACCTGGTCAGTCAGGACCCAGTGGGCAGGTGCCATCTGTGGGTGATCTGGGGACCTTGTTGGGCCGTGGAAGGATGAGGTGAACCCCAAAATGGAGGAAAGCGGAGGACCATCTCCCTGTGGGGGGCTGACCGTGGAGTGGGGTGGTTGGAGGACCCAGCGCAGGAAGAGCTGAAGGTGGACACGGGCAGGGGAGGGGATTCGGGGCTCATTTCTGGACATGGAGAAACACAGGGTTTGGGGTTCATTCCTGAGCAGTCCACTGGGTCAGAACCAGTATTGAGGGGCCCCAGGAGACCCACGGGCACAAGAAAGTCTGGTCGCTGCTGAGCACAGCACTTTACAGGGAGAAATTAGCAAGCATGAGGCAGAGACACGCTGCTGTCACCTGCAGGAGCCTCGCCCTGCAGCTCTGTGCTCAGGGCACCCCGTCATCACGGCTGCTAGAAGCTGAGAACCGAGCTGGCCTGTGTACTGGGGGGCCAGTACACAGGAAGCCTCAGCAGTGGCCTCATGTACTGAGCTGGGACCCTGGACAATGTCTTCCCTGTCAGGGGCGCCAACATACAGCTAGCTGATGGGGAGACGGGGATGGCGTCAGGCAGGGCTACCCAGAGAGCGGCTCATCTGAGGACTTGCCCTGGAATAAAAGAACAAGTTAGGTGCAGGGGAGGAGGGAAAGGAGCCAGCGTGTGGGAGAGGCTGGAGGCCTGGGAAGTGAGGGGCAGGTAGCAAGAGTCTCACAAACTGTTCCTAGGCCTGGACTTTTTCCTGAGACAGTGGGAACCAACCAAGAGCACCTCAGGCTGCCCTTAGTAAGGGGCAGGGACCAGAGTGAGCTGCAGACAGCCCTCGGCACTTGGCGCTCTCCTGTTCTCTCTCCAGCTCTGCCAAGTTTTCAACAGTGTGTCCGGACTGGTGTATTTTACTGACCCACGTGACCAGAGAGACGC
>NW_004567149.1:2630294-2631447 GCF_000260355.1 Condylura cristata | reverse complement strand
GGGGGGGGGACTCGACCCTGGGTGAGCCAAGTCCTTATTGTTACATTATTATTAATATAACTTGTTTGTATTATGTGAGAGAACAACTTTCACCTTTTCAAACACACGTACTCTTTTTAAAAAATAAGTTTTTTTAAATTCTCTCCCTTATGAATGTTTCATAGTTGGAAATAGATGACATGGCTATATGGGACTCATTTTATACAATTTACTTTACTTCAGCCCAATTTTGGGATAAAATATTTTGTTGCCAACTCAGAATGAGAAAACTATACTTGCCTGGCTCTTATGATTTGGGAGTGATCCAGATATAAGCTGAGTTTTAGATGTGATTACAACACGGATTGTGGTTTTCTATTAACACGGCTCCTTGCTGCACTTACATGTTGCAGGAAAAGCTGTCACATGTGAAGTGACAGGTGAGTCTCGTTTCCCTGAGCCTCCTGCTCGCCTGAGCTTCACCCACTCCGGCACCAGTCAGTGCAACATGGAAACTCTGATGGAAACAAATGGCCATTCCCTGTGAAGCCAAATATGCAGTAACCTCGGAATGGAGTGTATGGTGAGGGGTATGTGTATTGCTAGTAACACATAGCTGTGCTTCTGTTTCTGTGCTTCTGAAGGAACGCAAATAAGGTACTATTCACATGCGTGTCCAGGCAGCACCTGCATACTCCAGCCTGTCTCCACCTGAAGGCAAGCTGAAGCTGGCGATGTCATCTCCTCCTTTCTAAAAAGTCCTGTTGGGTGGCAAAAGCTGAGCCCCCAGTTATATCTTCACCATCTGCCTGCAGGGGGATAATGGAGTGAAGAGACCACCTTCCCCTTGGGGGCAGATGCCCTGCACAGACCCTTCATCTGCTAAGCTGCTCTGCTCCCCTTACCTGCAAGACTTGGTTCAGGTGGTGGGTGTCAGCCCCCGAATGTTACCATGTGGCACCCAGGCTCTAAGGTGCTTGCACCGTGACAAACACACTGGTCAGAGGAGCAGAACTGAGCCCGGAAATCCCAGAGGTGCCAGAAATTTAGCAGAAGGCGCCAGGAGAAGGGGGAGCTGGAATCTCCTGGGCTAGTACAGGCGGACAATGAGGGGTCACGCACTGGAATGAACCCGGACCCCGATGTTTCTCTGAGCCCATCAGAACTCCCAGTT
>NW_004567149.1:2628347-2629984 GCF_000260355.1 Condylura cristata | reverse complement strand
GGCAGGACACGCCCCCAACAGGCCCTGGTGGCCACGCCCACCCCGCAGGCCTGCTGTAGCCTGACAGTTCGAAAATTCAAAATTTCAAACTGAAAAGGAGGCAAATGATCCAAGTTGTTGGAAGGAACATTCTTTCTCTTGTCTTTAGTGCACACTCATTCTGTTACTCTCTACTGAAGGTCTTACGTACAGGAGTGTGTTTGACTTGATGGGGCAAGTGGCATATAGGGTGAGCAGTTTTGAATGTCCCAGGATGCCCCTCAAATGCCCAATAAAAGATTTCGTGCCCACTGTAGAAGGACCTAACTAGCCACCCGTAGCTAGTCAGCCCTGTGGAGAAGTTGGATCCCGGTGGCTCTGGCTACTGGAAGTGCAAAGGTGTTTTTGTTGCTCTCCTGTGTTTGTTTCTGATACATGTAGATTTGCTTCCTGAACCTTAGATTAGGTGAAGTGACTTGCTTGGACCTGTGGATATTGTGTGTTTATGTGTGCAATTTGTTTCCAGCCATTGTGTTATTTCTACCGTAATTTTACATCTCTTTTAAAAAGAAATTGAATATATATGTATATAAATATGTGGATTTCTGCAGTTCAAAGGTAAAGATGTCCCAAGTTCAGCTACAAGTGCAAGGGCCCTAGAAGAGGGAGGCTGGTGGTAGGAGGAAGAAAGGGTTGGCAACATTGTGCTTTACCTTTAAAGTGAAGGGCAAGGTCAGGAGCCAACGAATGCTCTTGCCTCCAGGTGACCTCCAGAAGCTGGAAATGGTGAAGAAAACTCCAGAGAGAGGGCAGCCTGTCTACACCTTGATTTTTGCTCCAATGAACCCATTTTGGACCTCTGATCTCCACAGCTGTAAGGATAAATATGTTACTTTAAGCCGCTAAGTTTGTGTTAACTTGGGACAATAATATTAGAAAATGAATACAGGACCAAGTTGTTGAGCGAAGTTGGTTGCTCCAGTGACTCTCTGGGGCAGAAACTCAACTAACACAGTTGAAGCTCATAAAGCCAGAGGCGGCAGCCCCCTGCTCACTATGTTTCTTTAATATGAGACTCAAGAGTCAAACTGAGGATGTCCAGCAGCAAACATGGTCCAACAATGTTAGAAGCATGAATAGAAGTTGAGTCCCAGAGGCAGGAGTCAAGCGGAGACTGGATGAGGAAGGTCACAGGTAAGAGGCTGGAAGAAAGGATACAGGTTAGATTTGTGGGAGATAACAGAATAGTAAGTTCGCATTTATTATGCGGTGGGCACCGGATGTTTAAGGAAAGTGAAGCTGATATAGCAGAGCCCCTTATGGGAACATCTCCTTTGCCAACTGCCGGGTAGCATAAGCATTTCAGAAAGGTGCCCAATAACCACACGAGTCGAGCAGTATAACACTCCTTTAGTAACTTGGAAGCAGGAGGTTAGGGGACTTGTGCAAGGTCACAGAAAACATCAGCAAGTGAAAGTGGGGCTGACCTCATAAAAACGCTCTGCCCACGAGCCTTGACGCTTCCTTGCAGATACTGCCAACCGTTTTAAGTTTTCAGAAAGGAGATGTCGATGAAAATACCCTAAGGAGCCGTGAGGGAAAGACCAGGAGGTGCTGTCCAGGGAGGAACCAGGGGCACAGCAGAGCCAGTAACTATC
>NW_004567149.1:2621233-2626112 GCF_000260355.1 Condylura cristata | reverse complement strand
TCTGTCTCTGGTGAAGCCTCTCACCGCCCCTGAGCCTCTGGCCTGTACCCCAGTTCTGTATGAATAAATAAATAAATCTTTAAAAAAAAAAATCACTATGGCATACCTTAAAGAAATAGAACAAATATCACTGAAGTTCATATGGAAACACAAAAGACCCCAAATAACCAAAGCTTTCTGAATAAAACAGGGGGGGTATACCATTCTGACTTCAAACTATACTAAAAAACCATAATAGTTAAGACAGCATGGTGTTGGAACAAAAATAGACACAATGGAATATAACCGGGAGCCCAGGAATGAAACCACATGTTTATGGACAATTAATGTTCAACAAAGAAGCAAAGTACATACAGTGGAATGAGAAAAGCTCTTCAGTAAAAGGTTCTGGAGAACTGGATTGCCAAATGGAAACTAATGACACTAGACCATGATCTGACACCAACATGAAAACAAACCCAAAATAGATAGATTTGGATATATTTTGTAACACCTAACATCATACAAAATACAGAAGAAAACATGTGAAATCCTCCCTTACCATACATCTTGGAACATATAAAGGAGAAAAGAAACAATTGATACTATATTAAACTAAAATTTATCTGTATGGTAAAAAAGACAGTGACCAAAACCCTTCTGAATGGGAGAAAATACTTGCACATCCTACACCTCTAAGGAATATCAACAATCCATAAAGTTCTTACACAACGCAACAAAATGAAAACATTCCAGTCAAAAAAGGGAAGAGGCACTAAACAATCACTTCTCCAAAGAAGACATGCAGAAGGCCAACAGCCACATGGAAAAATACTCATTATCATTTATTATAAGGGAAAAGCAAAGCAAAACCAAGAAGAGACACCCAAGCTGGTGTCTCACACCTGGGAGAACGGCCCGTATTTAACAACAACATCAACAAAAAACCCCAGAAACAAGAAGTGCTGGAGAGGATGTGGAGAAAAAGGACCCTTTTACACTGTTGGTGGGAATGTACACTTGTCCAGCAACTATGGAAAGAAGTATGGAGATCCCTCAAAAAGTTAAAATTGGGTCTTCCATAAGACCCAGCAAATCCACTCCTCGGTACTTATCCAAAGAACACAAATGAGGGGCCTCCCTAATTTGGCTCAAGTGGCACAAGAGGTTAAGTCTCAGCGCTATGAAGCGGTCAGCAGCCACTGCAGCCTGAGTTCGATCCCCAGCCAGAGAGCTGAAACACAGGTCGCAGCAGATCTCCCCTGTCTCGCCTGTTGATCTCCTTAGCAGTGTATTTCAGTAGATCCACTTGTTCTGCTCCCCACCCTGTCTCTGGTGAATCCTCCTAACCCTCTGACGCTCTGACCTACACTGAATTCTTGTATGCTAAAAATAAAATAAACTACTATTGAAAAACTGTCCTTGAACTTGGCAGTTAGAGGAAGTGTCACTTACAGGAGGCCACCAGGCTTACAGCACCCAGGTGTCTAGCGTCACATCCCTGTACAGAGTCCTCTGAGTATCAGCCAGGCGCTGCCACTCTTCCCAGGTGAGACTCACAGCCGCGTCCTGAGTGGCACCATCCCCTGTAAGGCACGGGTCAGGTCAGAAGAGCGGAAGCCCTGGGAGTTCATTATTTTGAGTTGACTTATCTTCTACAGAATGCACTAAGCTTTGTACCATAGATAGCATGATAAAGACATATAGGAGTAGAAATATCCTACCTCTGTTATTTTAAAAATATTTTATTTATGCATAGAAACTGGGGTGTAGGCCAGTGGTGTTGGGGTGTGTGTGTGAACGGATTCATTACAGACATAGTGGGGAGTGGAACAGGCAGATCTACTGAAGCGCATGTCTGAGGGGAGCAGTGGACAAGACAGGAGAGGTCTGCTGGGCCCTATGTGGGTCACCCCTGGCTGGGGATTGAACTCAGGCCTCAGTGGTGACAGTGCTGGGAAATGACCCTTCCACCACTGGGGAAGCCCACCACCTCTCTTTTAACTCATCATTCCCATATATACTGTCAGATTTTTCTTCTAAAAATTGGAAATGTTCTTGTTTCAAGAATAAAATGATAAATAAAATTCTACTCCACAAAAATATTATGAAGTGTTTGGAGAATTGAGTATAGTTCTCAATTCTTGGAAAAGAATGCTAGAGGAGGCACAAAAACACAATAAAGGTGACTGGGGTGAAAAAGGGGAAAATAATAATTTTGTAATAATTATGTTGTTACTTCAGAGAAGTCCCAAAGATGTTCAATTCTGTGTATCTGTCATGAGCCCATAAAAACTACATTACCAAGAGCTGTAATATAAACTATGTGCTCTGGGTGATAATGATGAGTCCAGGTTGGTTTGTGAACTGTAACAAATGCCCCACTCCAGTGGGGTGATGTCAACACCCAGGAGGTGATGTGTGTGGGGTGACTCCTGCACCGCCTGCTCACTTGTGATGTGAACCTAAATCTATTATAAAAGTAAAGAATGAGGCCCTCCCTGGTGGTGCAGCAGGTTAAAGCACAGCACAGCGAAGCTGGCCATGGCTGCTTCGGTGCAAGTTCCATCCCCAGCCCAAGAGGTGACCCCCACGGCGCAGCAGACTTTGCCCGCTGCTCCGCTCAGCAATGCACTTCTTCAGTCTGCGTGTTCTGCTCCCTGCTCTGTCTCTGGTGAATCTGCTCACTGCCCCTGAGCCTCTGGCCTGTACCCTAGTACTGTATGCATAAATAAATATATTAGTAGACTTATAAGACTGCAGTGGGAAAAAGGTGCAGAGGATGGAACAGACAGTTCTCTAGACAAGATTCTTAAGGGACACACAAAAACAATGAAAGCAGTTCACCATCACTGTCCACTGGGGAGTAACATTCCTGAGACAAAGCGAGGTTCCACTGGATAGTCATTCGGCTGGACACTGCTATCTTACGAAAGGTTTGGAAGGATGTGGAGAAGCCGGAACCCCCATGCACTGTTGCTGAGAACATATAATCCTGCAGCCAGAGGGCAGACACGGTGGACATTCCTGAATGACTAACGCGGCAGGATAACACGGCCCCAGAACTCCACTTCTAGGGGGGAGGAGACACAAAAAAAGTAGGAGGAGGAAGTAGAAAAGCTGTCTGCGTGCACAGTCGGCACCACTAAGCCAGGAGGTGGAAACAGCCCAACACCCTGGTATGGATCAGTGAAAAATTAAGTGGGGTAGAGGCACAGGAGGGAGCCCAAGATCCTGCTGCCTCGCCCAGGAGCACTGAAGAGGAAGCCGGATGCACGCAAACAATAAAGGTGAACCTAGAATCAACAACATTCTGTTGTGAAGATTCAAAGACCTCATCCACCAACACACATGAAATATGAACACTTTATATGAATTGTTACTTTACTTATAAAGGGAACTAGAAAACTTTTTTTTTACATTACTGTTTTTAGATTTTGGTAGCAGTTTATGACCATTTCATAAAATCAACTGAGTAATGTCTGGTAATTTTTGAATGTTTAGAGCTATCGATAAGGTGCCTTTTCCTTTAAAAATTCACACTGAGATAATGCTGCATGCGGTGAGTGAAGGAGGAAGTTAGGAAAGGGGTTCAGGCAGTCAGTTAGGGACAGGGGCCCCCAACCCCTCAGTCCACATATTAGCCAGACTGAGGCGCTGGGTTGGAATCAGGAGGGGGCCGCCCTTCCCCCAACTGCACTGCCCCCATCTCTAGGTCATTTACTGATGTGACTGGGCGTTCAGACACCAACACAGTAACACCGTAGAGAAAAGGAAAGGCCACATTCAGGAAGGGCGGCCAGGTAATACTCACACTCAGGGCGCTGGGGAGCTTAGGGGAACCCCAGAAACTCATGGACCTAGGAGACCCCCGGGACCCCAGACAATCAGCAAGAGACACAACCAGAGACACCCAGAACCAACCCCCCACCCCTGGCCCTTACACCCATACAAGCACCCCCTTCTCCCCGCTGAGCAGCTAACACAGGGCCCCTCTCTGCCCGGAGCTTTCCTGTCCTTCCCCTCCCTGCTGCTGGGCCAGTGCTCGGCGTTTCTGCAACTTTGGTCTCGGTGCTGACTCCTGTTCTCACCCAGGACAAGAGTTTTGTGTCTTTGCTAGTTAATATTCATTTTCTTCATCTAGCGCTATAATCTTGATGAAGTCGATATTTTCCCCAGAAAGTTAACTCGCGTTGATGAGCTGGCTGCTGTGTGATGAGGAGGATGATGAGAGAAGCAGCGGCAATTTCTGCTGCCACCTGCAGGGCGTCTCCCCTCTGGCGCTGTCCCCAGCACTTCAGGCGGACTCTGCCTGCCCCTGGTCCCCGAGGGTGGACTGTTCCTCAGAAGACACGGGTCACTACGGATGCGCTTTGTCATGATGCTGCTGTTGTGGGTTAAACCGCCTGGAGCGTATTTATGCTTACATCTATGTTAACTCCCTTGTATTAAGTGCATGTAGAAGTCAGATGTGTATTTGTTGTTTTTAAAAAGGTGAGTGGAAATGCAGAAGGTAATAACACAGAGAATGTGGAATTGTTAACTTCATGCAGGAAGTTACTCTGCTCACTCTGGAGAACCTGGCTGCAAACACAGGGCCCCCACAGACACACGGCTGAGGGTCACAGGCCTCTCGTCACCCCACCAGGTCAGCGTCCCTGTGCCATGTGGGTCACCTCCCTAGAAGGGGATCCGACTCCTGCTGAATCGCTGAGACTAGCATCACAGTGCTGCACTTTATCGCAGGCACCACCAGGGGGGGCTCTAAAGTTCCCTTCTTGGGCCTTTTATACGCTTTTTCTTGATGGGGCACAGGTGGGACCTATTTAGAGCTAGCAGGTTTCGGAGTTCAGGGGTGCCCTGTCACTGACTTGTAACAGTATTGGCTACTTTAAAAAAT
>NW_004567149.1:2616487-2620389 GCF_000260355.1 Condylura cristata | reverse complement strand
TTACCACAAGAGCTTCTCCTTCCTCCTGCCACTCCTTTTATTTACCGTGATTTTCCCATGCTACCAACCCGGTCCCTAAGACTGTACCCAGAAAGTTCTTTCCACAGCCATTTGGGATGGATAACAGTTTTTGACAGTATTCTGGCCCTGTTACTAGTGGGTGAGAAAGGAAGCTATTTGGGGCCCAGAGAGGGCGGGTGACATGGGAAGCGCCATCTTGCGTTACGGAATGGTAACATGGGCGCTGACATGACAGTGGCAGGAGGAAGGAGAGGTTCCTGCAGCAAAGGACGGTGGGAGGAAACGGAGAGCGCCGTCTTGTGGACCGGAGAGGTAATGCAGGAAGACGGCCGAATGTCGCCTGTGCCCCTGGGCATGCTAAAGGCTGGGCTGGCAAAGCACAAAATGAGGCGCCAAAGAGGATGAAGAGGGAAAGGGGTTATGCAGAGAATAATGAAGGGTGGGGCCACTGAGGAATGACATGAAATGAATGAGGACTGGGGTGTGGGAAATGGAAACTGCCTTGAGGTCCCAAATGCAGAATAAGACGGTGGTCGCCATCTCGTGGAGCGGGTCGGTAATGTGAAAAAAATGGTGGCCTGAGGCGCGAGGGGACAAGGATGGGGCAGAGGAAGGGGGAGCTCCAGGGGTGACGAGAGGCAGGGGTGATGGAGGAACTTCGCCTGGAGGATGGAGGGATGTGGAGAAGCTGTGTAGCGACAGGACCAGGTGGCCAAGGCAAAGGATGGCGAAATGACCACAAGTGCAGAGTCAGGCGGGAAAGAGGTGAGGGGTGAGGTCAGCAGGAGGAGCCAGAATCACGAAGGACGTGGTTGCTGGTGAAGGAAAAGAGAGAAACGACCGAGGGCAGAGGGGAGGGACACGGCCACGTGGGTGATAGTGCAGGAAACACCAGAGGGCGCCGCCTGGTGGCGAGAAGGAGCAGTGTCCCAGGTCCCAGAGTAAAGCTGCCAGTTCCCAGGCCGGGAAGGGGCGGGGCCGAGCAGAGGGGCGGGGTGACAGCAGGGGCGTTTGTGCCAGAAGCCTGGAGACAGCCGGATGGAAGGGGGTGTTGGTGAGGGCGGGATGGAATATATACGCCCACTTACTCCGAGAAAATACATGCACACCACCCTTCTGCAGAGATCTTGAGTTGAAAATATTTCTTATTTTATTTTAAATAGAAATAGCCATTCTACTTTTGGGAAATACCCTAGGATATGCTATCAAAATGATTAAATTTAAAGTTTAAATAGCAGAGAAATTTCAAATCATGTTAAGTATACATTCAGTGGGTCCTTCCTGGTGGTACAAGGGGTTAAGTCACAGACCATGAAGCACGCTGCAGCCACTGCAGCACACGTTCAATCCCTGGCCAGCTAGGTGACCCACAGAGTGCAGCAGACCCCTCCTGTCCCATCCAGTGCTCCCCTTAGAAGTGTATTTCAGTACATTTTCCTTTTCTGCTCCTCACTCTTCTTCTGTCATTTATTCTATCCTACAGTTCAAATTGTCTATAATGTACACGCCTCCCTTTTAGTTTCAGAATCAGTCAATCAAAGCTAATGACAAAATTATTGGTACAATTACATCCCTGATACTTGGCAAGTGAAAAGTGACCATATATAAGTCTTAAGGTTGCTGTTGCGGTGACAGACAGGTTCTCAGGGTGAGACTACGGCCTCCTGCGGGTGACTGGTGTGTGCACGGCAGCTGCATTTCAAGTGAACGTCAAGTTGACTTTTATTTTAACCTAGGGTTGATGGAATTTTAATAACATTAGGAAGGATGGTGTCACCAGGACAAACGTTGGGATAATGGGAGGGACGACTGATGAATCTTAACGAAGCCAGTGACGGAAGGGTCCAGCCATCGAAGGTGGGGTCAGGAAAGATCATCGGCCAGAGGTGGGGCTGAGGGGTTCTCAGCTGTAGAAGACCAACCCAGTCTGGCCCGAGGCAGGAATTCCGCAGTGAACCCCTCAGAGGTCATTATAAAGAACACACTGGCCCTGCAGAACCCAGTCTGTTCCCTTCAGAAGCTCGTGTGTCTGCCCAGAAGCTCTCTGTCCTGCTCTTTTCCTCAGGGCAGATGAACGGGAACAGCTACGAGTTCTCTGTGAGATCGACCCGAGAGCCGCCTCCCCCAGACTGAGCCCCGCACCTACATTCCATCGGGGTTTCAGTTTTTAGCTTGAACCGCGGCGCCTGCTCACTTGTAAGTGCAAATGAACACATTTTGCCCTTTTTAATTTTTTTATTTGAATATAAAAGTTTATTTTTAAGCATTTGTGCCTTTTTCCATCTCAGTTGTAATCCCTGGAGGCTTCCCATCACCAAATCATACAAATGCCATCACCGTAGTCCAGCGCACTTCCCCGACCCCCCATTTTTTATCCCATTCCCCACTCCACCCCCGTAAAATGTCTCTGGGTACGTAGTTGTTCATTATGATTCTATTTCCCTAGTACTTTATGCTCCTCCTATGAGTGAAACCATCCGGTATTTTTCCTTTTCTTTGTGGCTTATTTCACTGAGCACAATCCCTGTCAGCTCCATCCATGTTGCTGCAAAAGGCACCTGTTTATCTTTTTGATTGCTGAGTGATATTCCATTGTGTATATGTACCACATCTTTTAAATCCAGTCATGTACTTTTGGGAATTTCGGTTGATTCCATGTCTTTCCTATTGTAAATAAAGCAGCAATAAACATGGGGGTGCAGGTGTCTTTTTGAATCAGTGTTTTTGTGTCTTTGGGGTAGATATCTAAGAGTGGGATTGCAGGGTAATAGTGGAAGCTCAATTTTTAGCAATTTGAGAAACCTCAAAACAGATTTCCACAGGGGTTGTATTAGTTGGCATTCCCACCAGCAGTGCAGGAGAGCTCCATTTTCTCCACATCCTCGCCAACATTTGTTGTTGCTAGTTGTTTGAAGATGTGCCATTCTCACTGGAGTGAGGTGGTATCTCATTGTGGTTTTAATTTGCATATCTCTTATTACAAGTGATGCAGAACATTTTTTACATATGCTTGTTGGCCATCTGCACCTTTTTTAATTTTAACATATTCATTGTATTTAATCAACAAGCTTCATATAGCTATAATTAAAAACAATAAGCAGTGAAAATGGTAAGACACTAACTCAATGTCCAGACCCTTCCAGCTTTCAGATACAGGAGTTCTGAAACTTGTACATTCCTATGGGAAGAAAAAGACAAAATGTTGAATGGAGCAAAGACATTTCACTAAACAAAATTTCAAATAACTGAAAGATCCTTTCTGTGACTTGTTCATTGCCTTTACAAAAAGAAATCAAGAACAGGGTAGAATCAAATCCCTTTGTTCCAAACTTGTGACCAGTCAGTAAAAATGCAGTGTCCTGCTGAACAGCACGCTTGATTTTCTGTCTCATCCTAAAGTGAACAACTGATTATTTCAGCACAGTCAACAAGAGAGTGGCATCAAAATGTGTACTTGTTCTTTTCTGTTCCTTCAACAGTAGCTCATTTCTGGCAAGTGTGAAATCCATACAAGGTCTGAAGCATCGTAACTGAAGTAGGGAGCTGCGATACAAGAAAATGAAGAAAAAAAAAATTGGGAATAGCCAGAGGCATTCAAGGAACCAAAAGAATGCTGACAATATTTAAATTCCCTTTTGAAAGGGGATTTCAGTTTTGTTGAAAAGGGTGCACTAGAAATGAATTTACGTGAACTGTCCATGAAAAGAATTAACGATCACACTGCAGAAGCCTTTTGCAATGTCCATCTTGGCTTTCTTTTATTTACAAGGTCATTTTCTTTCTTTCTTTCTTTTTTTTTTTTGAAGATTTATTTATTTATTTGTACAGAACTGGGGTACAGGCCAGAGATGCAGAGGGTGAGAGGATTCACCAGAGACAGA
>NW_004567149.1:2613014-2615806 GCF_000260355.1 Condylura cristata | reverse complement strand
AAGCCACATGGAGCAGCGAGCATGTGAGGAAGAAACCGGGCTTGTTTCCAGACCCTGGACTGGTTAAGGCAGATGTGGGTGAGAGACCTGTAGGGAGGTGACTGTGGCAGTGTTTATATTGATTTTGATCTTGCTCTTTCCTCCCAGATTTGTCTGGCCATTTCTGACCCTTTTCCATGGGTCCCAGCCAGAAGGTGCTTTAGTCTTATGGCAGCTTTCAGGCCAATCCCTTTTGGGTTGACTTTTGCCCACGAGGGGATGGGTCACTTCAGGTGTTTGATTTAGAAGTTCTATTCTTTGTGTTCTGTATTGTATATTCACTGTATTAAAGTCCCTTTTCATTAAAGTTTTATGTTTTGTCTTGTTGCCGCGGATGGCAGAACCCACTTAGAGCAGGCAGGTTTGGGGGGCTTTAGGGGTGCCCCTCTCCCCCTGTCCTGGAACAGATTTGGGGTGTCCTATAACAGATTTTGCCCTATAACAGTGCCACCAGGGAAGGCCCTAGATAGACTTATTAATTATACGGTTCCTTTTCCTTTCCTGACAATAAAGTAATTACATAAATATCATTTAATGTCAAAGCTCCCTCAGTACTATGGGAACACGCAGTGGTGACAGCAGATGTCTGGTGCTGTCTCTTTCACGTCCTTTGCTCTTCCCCAAGGAGTCATCTTACATAACAACAGCTGGCCCTCTGTTTCCGTAATTACTTTGTTCCTCAATGAAAAAAAAAAAACACATTTAAATGACAAATTGTCTGAATGAATAAGAATACAAGAGAAAACAATCTTCTCGATCTAAGCCCCAGCACAGTTTTCATGAGGACTGCGGGGATGGAACCAGATTCTGGGAAAACTGAAAATCAAATATGAGGCTGTATTTCTCACACTAGTATTACAGTATTATTAACTGAGTCAAAGCCTTACAGAAGGCAAAGAAGGCCACAATAGTAGAAAAGTACATGTACCGGAGTCATGACAAATACTCCCCACGCACTGACATGCCTCTGAGTGCACAGCTCACGCCAGCAGGACAGAAGGCAGAGGAGGGAACCAGTGTAACTCAGGGAGAGGCTCAAGCCCCCTTACACATGATGGAGACAGCTGAGCTGTGAAAAGGATGAGCACTGGCTACTGGCAACAAGAAGGTTTGAGCGTGGGGGTGCATGAAGTGAGTCAGAGAAGAAATACAGCCACAGGGTGAATTCATTCCTATGTAAAAAGTGGAGAAACAAAACATAAGGGCCCCCACAATGACACCAGAGCAAGTTCTAGAAAAATGACCACAGAATTGCGGGTCTGCAGGGAGAGGGAGAGTGGCTGTGGGTACAGAGGTGGGAGGAGGCCAGAGACGATGACGAGGCCCCTGAGCACACTGGTGCTGGTGTGGTGTTCACAGACATCTGAGGACTTTAGGGAGTGACCAAGTGCAGAGATTTACTGAGGGACTGGATAAAGGCAGTAATAATTAGGCCTTGCATCCAAGGGTGATAAAGTGGTAATAAACTGGGTCTTGCATCCAATTAACCAGGCCTTATATTCGGAGTGGGGCTAGAAAAAGGTGATTAATGAACTGGGTCTTACAACAAGGGACACAGCGATGGGTCACCCCTTTGGAATCTGAGCTTAGAATCTATATGAGACCCTTCCCTCCATGAGGCTGGCAGTAGCTGCGGAACCCACTCTAGGGGCTCTGTCTCAGCTGCTGTCTGAGAGCAATAAACTCTGCTTGCTCAGCCTTTCGGTCTTCCGCCTTTCTTTCTTGCTGCTGGTCACAGAAGTTGGGACAAAACAGAACCTTGCCCGGGAGCTCCCCAATCCAAGCTCCTTTGCTGGCCACCCTGAGAGCCCAGGCTCTTGTTCTGTCCCTGCTCTGTGCACTTAGCTGTAACACGGCCCTGCTCCTTTCAGTGGGCAGCAGTAACCCGCATTCCTGGGTGCAGCTAGAGCCTGAGTCTCTTCTCTGCTGTGTCAATGCGCTTCTGATGCAAAGTGAGAATTGTTTCAGTTTTACTCCTACACAGCAGTGTTAAAGAGAATAGACTGAATCAACATTTCCCTTCTGGTTGGAAAGACATTATCTCTGAGGTTTTAAATTCTACCGTCAGCTTTTACCATTAGAACACAAGCATTTTCCAGTTATTAAAAACCCCTGAATTAACTATTTAATGACTACATTCCAGGCATTACCTATTTAACATCCCCCGGGGTCATCTAAATGGTCTCCAGCCAGTTTTTACTATAAAGGGCTGGGGAAGGTTTGTATGTGCATTTCAAAGCATTTCCTTAAGTCAGTTTAAAAAAAATAGAATCGCATCTTCCATTTAAAGTAAAATAAAAATATTTTAACTTCGGCAGGGCGGTATGAATTCATTTCCTAGGATGGGTGCGAGAGCGTGGTTCATCTAGCCTTTGCTAACGTCATTCTCCCCGGTCCCTTCGCAGCTTTGACTCGAACTCCCCTTTCTCCTCTGCTGGGTCGCCCCACCCTCACCTCCCCTGCGGGATTTGTCATCTTCATCCCCCACCTTGCGGGACCCTCCACTCTGTCCTCCTCCACACAAGCCCCCTTTCAGCGTGGGGCTCCGCCGTCAGGGCCCTTTCAGGTCCAGGCGCTTCCACCACTTTGCTCCTACCTGTCCCAACCAGGTGCCCTCCGCGTTTTTTCTGCACTTTGGCCCTCAGGCACTTCAGCTCCCCTGGGATTCAGTTGCTCCAGCGTTTCCTCCACCAGCGGCCCCGCCCCTTATTATTCCGTGCTTGATGCTTAGTCCCGCCCCTTATTATTCCGTG
>NW_004567149.1:2608883-2612180 GCF_000260355.1 Condylura cristata | reverse complement strand
TTATTATTCCGTGCTTGATGCTTGGTCCCGCCCCTTATTATTCCGTGCTTGGCCCCGCCCCGCCGGCTCCCCTTCCTGCCTCACTGTGCCCTTTGCGCCCCGCCCTTGACCACGCCCACTGGCGCTGAGCTTATCCCGGGTTCTTGCCGCCTTATCCACCCCTGTCCACAAGACGGCGCTCTCCTCTCCTGCTGCCTTCTTTTACCACAAGAGCTTCTCCTTCCTCCTGCTACTTCTTTACTTACAACGCGATTTTCCACGTTAACACCCCTGTTCCCAAGACTTTGCCATGCGCCCAGTAACTTCTTTCCGTAGCCATTTGGGACGGATAACAATTTTGACAGTATTCTGGCCCTGTTATTAATGGGGGCAAAAAGCCGTTTGGGGCCACAGAGGGCAGGTGACATGGAAAGCGCCATATTGTGTTACGGATTGGTAACAGGGAAAGCAGAAAGTTTCTGGGCGCCGCCATGACAGTGGCCGGAGGAAGGAGAGGCTCCTGCAGTAAAAGACGGTGGCCAGAGACTGAGCGCGCCGTCTTGTGGACCGGAGGGGTAATGCAGGAAGACTGCAGAGTGATGCCTGTGCCCCTGGGTTGGTAAAGGCTGAGCTGGCAAAGCACAAAGTGAGGCGCCAAAGAGGATGACGAGGGTAAGAGGTCACGCGGATAATAATGAAGGGTGGGGCCACTCATGAATGACGTTAAGTGACTGAGGACTCAGGGGGAATGGAAACTGCTTTGAAGTCCCAAGTGCAGAAATACGACGTGGGCGTCACCTCGTGGAGCAGGTTTGTTCTGTGGGAAATTGGCAGCCTGAGGTGCGAGGGGACAGGGTTGGGGCCGGCGAAAGGGAGGCTCAAGGGGTGTAGGGAGGCAGGGGGTACTGAGGACGCTGCCTGGTGGGCCGCAGGGATGTGGGACAAGCTGTGTGGTGACAGGACCTCATGGCCAAGGAAAATGGGGGCTGAAAAGGGGCAAGGAGCGAGGTCAACAGGAGGAGCCAGAATCATTAAGGATGCAGTAGCTGGTAAAGGAAAAGGAGAGAAACGATCGAGGGCGGAGGGGAGGGACACGGCCACGTGGGTGACAGTGCAGGAAACGCCAGAGGGCGCCGTCTGGTGGCGAGAAGCAGCAGTGTCCAGGGTCCCAGAATAAAGCTGCCAGTTCCCAGGCCGGGAAGGGGCGGGGCCGGGCAGAGGGGCGGGGTGACAGCAGGGGCGTTTGTGCCCAAAGCTGGAGAGAGCCGGATGGGAGGGGGTGTAGGTGAGGACGGGATGGAATATATACGCCCATGCACTCCTGAGAAAATACATGCACACCTCCCTTCTGCAGAGATCTCAAAGTTTATAACATTTTGTTTTTAAAATAGAAACAAGCATTCTATATTTTGAAAATAACCTAGGAATGCTTTTAAAAACAGATAAGAATGATTAAAAGTATAATATAAAAGTAGAATATAAAACCCCGGATAATATAATTACTCTCTCTAAGCTATATGTGTATGAAGACGAGAATGGAAAAATTATTACTTTGCCTCAGCTGGACTATGATAAACAGTGAAGTTAGTCTGTAGCTGCATCATATAATGTGGGTTAATCTTGCTTACATGTTGCTGAATGTGCTAAGACAGAAAATAAACGTGATTTATTTAACTGTTAAATACCACACAAAATTAAAATCATGTCTGAATTAAACATTTCACGATTCATCCTTAGGTGACAGAATGAAGAGCAGGGGAAGTACTGGTGATGAAAGTCACATTGGTGCCCACTTTTGAGGGAAGATGATGCCGTGTAGTGATTTTCTGTCTCTTGACCTGGCTAGTGGGAGTTCATTTTGTAATTCTCAAACTGGGCATCACCTTACACACAAATAAGAATATTAAAAAGCACTAGGAAGAAAGTAAACTAATTCATACAACTGTGCATGTTTTGGTGGAAAAATCAGAGTTGACCATACTATTCATTATATTAATTCCTATCACAATTTCTATAATGTGCAGTCTCTTTTATTATCAGAACCAGTCACCTGAAGCTGATGGAAATGTCATTGCTGAAATTGCCTCCTGCGCGTGGGAGGTGAACAAAACTGGTAATGTTATTTTTAACACTTCAGAATCCCATTGTGATTATGGGAAAACATTTAAGGTGAGAATACGGCTTCCTGGGAGTCAGGCAGGCGGGCGGAGCAGCAGCATTTGGAGTGTTAATGTGAAGGTCACTCTGTTTTGGCTGAGTGAGGGTTGGGATGGTTTCTGGCCTGAGCCCATGCTTCTCCTAGTTTTTAAATCCAGGTAAAACATTTTCCCTTCTTTTTAATTTAGAAATTTACCGTTTAATCCACAGCTTTGCATAGCTTTAGTTTAAAAACAACCACAGTGAGACCAGACTTGAGTTCGAGGTCCGAGCCTTCCAGCTTCCCAGGGACAGTACACACCTATGGGGAGGAGAAGACATTATGAATGGGGGTGACATACTTCAAACATATAATTTTGTATATATCAATGTAAAGAGATTTCCTGGGGCTAGTGAATTTCCTTCACAGAAAGGAAAAAACAAAGAACAGAACAGAATGAAGCTCGTGTGTCCAAGTCAACTTGTCACACATCAATGTAAATCCTGGCAAGTGACTTGCTTTCAAATCCTGGAGCGCAAATCTTCTCAGCTGAGACTCCACAGGCACCGGAAAAGACTGTGGCATGAAACACCCTTTACACACTTGTGGGATTTCCACACTCGCCTTACTCTGGCCAGGCCTGCACACCATGCAGGGCAGAAGCACCATAACCTGAATGTTTGCTAAGAACCAACCAAATTTAAAAATGGGGTATAAAAAATTCTCTTTGGGAATAGCTTGAAGCATTTAAAGGACCTGTAAGAATTTTTTTTTAAAATACGCCCCCTTTTTTGAAAGGGGGAATTTATTTTGGCTTAAAATATTTCACTTTAGGCCCTCCCTGGTTGCGCAGTGGGCTAAAGCGCAGCACTTAGAATAGAAAACCACTTCCGCATGAGTTCCACCTTGCCTGCCCCAGAGCTGATCCACGTGGCGCGGCAGACCTCTCCTGATCCACCCACTGCTCCCCTCAGCAGTGTATTTTGTCGATCTGCCTGTTCTGCTCCCTGCTGTCTCTGGTGCACCCTCTAACCGCCCCTGCACCTCTGGCCTGTACCCCAGTTCTGTATGCACAAATAAATCTTTAAAATATATATATTTCGCGTTAAAGGAACTTGCCAGCTGCTCCTCCCTGGTGGCGCAGCGGGTTAAAGCACTGTACTGAGAAGCTAAAGCCGCTT
>NW_004567149.1:2603459-2607368 GCF_000260355.1 Condylura cristata | reverse complement strand
GACAAAGTCTACTGCTGAGGGGAGCAGTGGGCGGTCAGGAGAGTTCTGCTGCGCCATGTGGATCTCCTCCGGGGCAGGTGGGGATCGAACTCATGCGGAAGTGGCTTAAGCTTCTTTGTGCTGTGCTTTAACCCGCTGCGCCACCAGGGAGGGCCAGGACTAGTATATTTTACTGACCCATGTGACCAGAGAGACATGGCTGGGAGATGGGATTCTACTTGTTACCCAGGTCACAGACCTAGTTGTGATCATTACCGTCAACTACGTACCTAGTGTCTAGGTACATAATCCAAAAGAAGACTAACCCTTACCTATGGCTGAGGTGGGGCAACACCCTCATCAATTTTCTCAATCTACTTATTTCACAGCAAAAAGTTTTGGAAACCTTTCAAAAAGTTAACATTTGTTTACTTGAAAGATGAGGGCATATTTGAGCATAAGATATACCTGTCATTTATTAACATAACCTATTAACAAAATCCTGGGTTTTCTCCAGTGGGGCCACTGGGACCAGCGCAAGACATGGCTCCATCCATGGGGTCTGAGAAGGGATTATTTCAAATGTAATTTCCGCCAGAATAAGAAGTTCAAAAGTCTCATTGCACAAAGGCTAATAAAAATATTGTCTGAAACAGATGCTGAAGTGGTAGAACAGGGAAGAGAACAGCACAAACCACAGGGTGAGACTAGGTGTGTCAGAAAGAAGCACAGGGTGAAAGGATACTGTTCGTATATGAAGGAAATGGGGATGGTCAGGACGGTCTTTTCCTGCCTCTGCAAGAAAAAACATTTGAAAAAGAAGATAAAAGACAAGTAGACTTCTGCAAAGTACACACACAATGGTCACCAAACACTTGAGAAGACACTCGGGTCAGAATAGACTAGGAAAAGCCTTGGAGGAATAAGGAAGGCTCCACAGGTAACGGTAACAAATCCCAACAGGGATGAGTCAAACACCGCAGGACTGGGGCAACAGGACATTCTGGAACAAGGATGGTAAAGAAAAGACACTCTAATGTGAAGGCTGGGACACAAGATGTAATTCTGGGCACAGGACAGCAAGGCAGAGTGAGTAAGACTTCGGAGAATTAACCCATCACAAACAGACGCGGGGCCTTAAAATAATCAGGGAAAGAAGGTCTGTATCCCCTGAGCAGCACCTGCTTGGCTTCCGTGCCCTTCCCTGGCCTGGTTACCCAGCCTGGCCTGGTAATAAGTTTCTTGGGGCTCTCACTGGTGGCACACCAGGCTAAAGCACAGAACTATGAAGCTCTCCACAGTCACTGCAGCACGAGTTTGATCCCCCAGCAGGGAGCTGACCCACATGGCGCAGCAGACCTCTCCTGTCTGACCTGCTGCGCCCCTCCGCAGTGTAATTCAGTGGATCTGCCTGTTCTGCTCCCTCACACACACCTCTAGCCTGTACCCCAGTTCTTTTATGTATAAATAAATCTTTTTTAAAAAAGCTTAAACTTTTTCTTTCTCTACACAAATCCTCTTCTCACTTGCTTGCTTGAGGGTTAGTGAAATTCCTGCTGTGGCTTCATGAGACACCAAATGTGGCTGTCTGGTGGCTGGGACTCTGTGTTGTTATTGCAGCCTGGGATCCATTCCTGGCTGGGAGACTTGACCTGAAAACTTAAAAGTTACAATATCAACATCACTAGTCATTATAGAAATACAAATTAAAAACTATAATCACAACCCCCTTCACCTACAGGGTTAAAATGAACATTTTAAGTAAGAAGTATTCTAAATAATCCTGTAAAAATGAAAAATGAAACAGTCTATGCAAAATATCTGGCATTTCTTAAAAATCCATCCACTGGTGTGGAGTTCCAAGTATCTCTGAAGGAGCCCAAACATTATTAAGAGGCATTGTAACAGGCTGGTCCCCAGGAAAAGGGGAGGTTCCAGGTTCCCTGCCCCACCCAGAGGAGGGCAGAGCCGAGCAGGGAGGAGAATCTGGCAAGGAGACTGAGGAAGAAGAAAGCAGTATGTTCTTTGCTTTTCTGTATTGCACACTAACTGCATTCAAGTTGCTTCCCATTAAAGGTCTGAAATGTTTTGCCTTAGAGCAGCAGATGGCAGAACCTATTTAGAGAGGAGAGATTTGGGGGTTCAGGACTGCCCTTCTCTCTGCCCTGTAACAGCATCATGTAAAGATTTTGTTAGTAGACATTATGTGTTGAGGGTTGCGGATGATCCAGGATGTGGTGGAAATAGGAGTTTTAAAATTCCAAATTTCTTACTCCATCTGATGGAGGAAGTAATAGTAAGGAGGTGTCACAGGATTGACACACTCACACAAAGGGTTGGGGATAGAAGGAATATAGCCATTGGCGGGCTACAGAAACCCAGATCCTTAGGCACCATCGCCCAGATCACAAAGCATAAGGTCCAAGCAGGTTGCAGACTGCTGTAGGTGGTGTCTGTCACAGACCCCAAAGGTAAAAGATAAAGATGGAGGTTGAGCCCATTGTGGGATCTCTTGTCCCTTTCAGATTCTATTCAAAATCAACAAACCTAGGTTCACAAGGGGTGAGCCCCTCCTGAAGAGATGTCTCCACCCTTGCAGTGTCTGCCCTGGCCCAGGGCGGCAGTCCTGTCCAGCCTGGACTATGCAGGTGCTTCTTCCCACCCACACTCTCCCTCCGCGGGGCAGCAGCCTCCGGCCTGCCTCTGGCCTGTACCTGTAGGGACTTCTCTTCACTGACCTCCCTCAGTGGAGGCCGCTCTCCTAGTGACACAGTAGATGGGCTCTCAGGTAAGCATCGGCCAATTTGCCTCCTTTGTGATGAGGAACTGGTTTTCCCAGAGCTCTCAATGACTCTGGGTTTACTTTTCCCCCTCCTTTCCTTGCAGTTTCTCTTCTCCTGACAGGTTTAGGCTCCAGGAAAGGCACCCCAAACAAAAGCAAATAGTGAGAAAGCTCCTGGGCACCACTCCGCTTCCTCCCCGTGCTGCCCCGCCCCCCATTACTCTTGCTGATCCCCCGTTTTTGTTTCTCTTTGCTTATATAAAGGCTGGTGCCCACCTGTCTCCATCCCAGCACTATATTTTACTCCCTCCCCGTTGCAGACTCTCACCCACCACCCCTCTTTCTTTGTTGAACCTTGTATAAATAGCCCTGGAACTTACCAAGGAGCAGGACAGTGGTCTTTCGGACATGAGTCTGCCGCCCTCCTCATTGGTCGACAAATAAAACCACTTTCCCTTTCCTCAACTTCTGATTCCTTTTTCCGGCTGAGGGAATCTGAGACCAGCGTTGGGTAACACTAAGGCCGCCCACCTGCGACCATGCAGGCCTCTCTCGGCAACCCTGTCCCTTTGGGGCAGCTCTGCCTGCCCGCTTGTGTCTCTGCGAGTGTCTTTTACTTTCTGCCCTCTTTCTAGCAAACCTGCTCTTTAAATATAACTAACGTTCTGTGTCCTACAGAAAGTCGCCTGGTGCCACTGAAAGGGGAGTGCTTGTGAAAGCTCTCCCAGCGTGAACCCCAAGGACCCCACACCCCAAATCCACTAACTGCCAAAACGACATAGGAGTGCAGAGGACCAGGAAGAACCAAAACACTCCGGACAGGGGAGCTGGCGGCATCTTGTTCCTTGACTTCAAGTTGTTAAGTGGACAAATACTCGAGTAAATTTAAGGGTTTATTAGATAACTAAAGCGAGGATCGGAACCCAGGAGAGAGCCTGACAGATTTTACTCCAAAAAACCAAGGTCTGAATTTAATTTCTTTGCAACAGCAAGAATGAGTGAGTCTCGGGCACTGAGAAGTCGCGGTTCTGCGGGGCAGCGCTGCCTACCCCAGCTCCTCCCGACCTAAACATATGCTGATGCTGGTGATTTAATCTCCTCGTTTCTAAAGAACGCCCCGCGGAGAGACAAAGGCTGAGCGCCCGGGG
>NW_004567149.1:2587572-2603136 GCF_000260355.1 Condylura cristata | reverse complement strand
CCTGCCCTGCGCCCTCCGAGAGGACCCCCCTCTGCAGTCAGCCACCCACAGGGTCCCTCGCCTTTGGCTCACCGTGTTTCTCTCGGCCCAAGAAGGTCCCGGGATTAAAGCGCCTCCCGGCCACAGAAGGGGTCGGGCCCCCAGCGGGCATCCAGTCCGCGGGGGAGCGGGGGAAGCCAGCCGCCTCAGCAAGGTGCAGCGGCAGGGCTGCGCGCATGCGCGACCCCAGGGGCTGCGCGGGGGCTCCAGGCAGGTTTGGGTGGGCGGGACGGGATCCCCCCGCCCAGCCACACGCTCTAGGTGACCACGCCCACCCGGCAGCCAGGAGGTTTGGAAATTTGTAGTGAAATGGGGGCAAATATCTCACGTCCTCTCCAAAAATGGTGTTAATGGAAGTTCCAGGAAGCCCCTAGAATGGCAAAATACATCTATTTGGTTTTACAAACGTGATCAGGATCATTTAACAGTGACCACAGATGATTTAATAAACCCGGTCCCTCACCTGGATTACGATAGAACGGGTGTGGCGATTGGCTCCGAGCTCTGCGCTTTACCGCTGCGGCGTCCTTACCCGGTCCGCCCATCTGCATTCTCCGCTGTGCCCGCATTACCCGGCACTGCCACCAAGCGGCGCACCTCCCCACTTCTCCGAGGCTGGACCCGAGGCCCCTTCCCAGCTTTCCCTCCCCAGTCATTCCTCTGCCCTTCATTCACCATGGACCCTCTAATTGCTTATTTTTGTATATACTGTAATTTTATTTAACCATTCTCTGAAGCTTTCATTTAGATTGTTTACAATTACTTTGTTACTATAAAAATGTGTTGGTGGACACTTTTATATATAAAGATTTGTATCTGTATTTGAAAGATTTTCCCAAAAGTAGAATGACTAGATCAAGCAGCATAGGTATTCTAAATTCCTAATTCTCTAAGAAGGGAGGTACAAATTTATTCTTTTCTCAGGAATGAGTGAGAGTATATATACCTCACCCTTGCTAACATTTCACTCTATATTTCAAGGGTTTGGATGCAAACAATTCATTGGAACCAAGTACACAAAACATTTTTATTATGTGCAAGCAATATTTAACTACTTTAGATCCTGAAAATTAATCAGCATTAGCTCATTAGTACTAATAATGAAAAAAAATAGGACACCGCTAAATTTTAGGAGGTAAAATCTTCACTTCTTACTTTACTCATCGATCATATCCACATTTAAAAGAAATACATTACTTTATTTTAAAATGTGTGTTGTTTTTTTTATATTACTTACTAATCACTGATCAATTTAGACCAAGCCTAAAAAAGAAAAAGTTAACATTTCCCATACAAAATTTATCACAAAATTTTCCAATATATTTTCAATTATTCTTTCAAATGCTCATTGCCTTCAAGTCCCTTTCATGACCTAGTATGCTGCCTGCCTCACTCTTTATTGACCCTTATGTTATACAAGTGCCCAGTCTGTTATTCCATCTAACTTCTTAACCTGTGATAACCATTCTTCACAAAGAGGTGTGTCAGTTTTAAAAGTTTTTTCACTTCCTAAATATTCACTGCCATGAGAAAAAAGAGAAATATGAGATCTTACTTTAGTTGCATACTTCAGAAGTTGTCTTGCTACAAGTCATAAAAGTTATTTTCTAGGAATACAAGCCAAAATTCTTCCAATATGAAGTACTATTCTAATAAAGAATAACATTACTGAAAAAATATTGAATGTATTTTAACTGGGTCATTTAAATAAAGAAAAAAGAAAAAAATGCATGACAAATTCTACCTTAAAAGCAATAAATTAAAAAGACAGATTTTAAATGTTTTAATGAAAAAATCTTCTTTCCATAGGAATTGCACCTCCTGTTATTTTTCAATATTTACAAAGTAAATATTGTGAAGTAAAAAAAAATACTAAGTCAAGTAAAAAAATCTAAGTTTGTGACAATGAAAATTTCTGTATGGATGTTTGACTTTGATTTTACGTGTCTGCTTTCTTTATTAGAGAAAGACTAGTTTTCAAGCAGACTGCTCAATTCACATCTGTTAGAACTCTGAGACCTCAGTATTAGCTGAATATATGCAGACAGCATGACTGAATCAAAGAGTTTTTGACAAAGAGTCAGGCTGAGTGAGGAAAGGCTCCATCTTACTTTGAATGTTACAAGCATATTGATTCACTCCCATCCTAACAGTCTTTTTTTTTTTTTTTTTAAGATTTTAATTTATTTGTGCATACAAGGACTGGGATGCAGGCCAAAGGTATGGGGTGGGAGGTGGTGAGATGATTCGCCAGAGAGAAAGAAAGGGGAGAAAAACAGGCAGATTGAAATACACTGCCGAATAGAGTAGCAGGTGGGACAGGAGAGGTCACTGCCCCTGGCTGGGGATTGAACACGTGCTGCAGTGGCTAGAGAGTTTCACCACCACAGGGAGGGCCCCTAGTAGTCTTTTTACTTCCCCTCATATGTCTTTTTCTAAGGGTGCAGATAGAAGGCTAAGGCTGGGTGTGACAACAGTATAAAAGAAGGCAGGCCCTCCCTGGTGGCGCAGCGGGTTAAAGCACTGCACTGAGAATCTAAAGCCACTTCCGCATGAGTTCTATTCCCACCTGCCCCAGAGGTGACCATATGGTGCGACAGAACTCTCCTGACCCGCCCGCTGCTCCCCTCAGCAGTGTACTTCATAGATCTGCCTGTTCTACTCCCCACTCTGTCTCTGGTGAAGCCTCACGCCGCCCCTGAACCTCTGTCCTGTACCCCAGTTCTGTATGCATTGAAGGAATGGAGGAAGTAATGCAGGCCTGAGCAAAACTAGACTAGCCCAGGCAAGCATCCACCCCCCCACCCCCGGAATGCAGGATAGGTTGAAGAGGGACAATGTACATTTAAAATTGATTGGATAATGGGAATGGTGTGGCCCAGGCTGATTGGATCTGAGGCACCAGGAAATGAGACATCCATTCCTGGAAACCTGTCATTGGGTGGTTGAACTGTGACCCAGGCTGTGATGTCTGTTAATCTTTGAATCCATTTGCTAAGTTGAATCTGCGTGGGCTCTGAATTTGCACGGGCTCTGACGTATGTAATGGCCCCAACAAGGCCAATATATTCCCTCACTTTCCTTTGGGTCTTGCCTGAATCCTGCGTGTCCGGCAGGGAACGGCTTGACCCTGGCTAGCCAGCCCAATAAACTCTACTTTGCAAATTGCATTCTTGCGTGATGCTCTGTCTTTCGCAGTAATCGAGTTCTCAGACCCTAACAGCACAAATAAATAAAATCTTTAAAAAAAAAAAAAAAAAGAAGGCAATGAACTTAATGAACTTGTTTTGATCTTGAGATTCTTCTGATGGTGGCTGGAGGCAGATGAACATGGCTGGAATGAAAAAAGAACAATCAACAGGCGGATGCCACATGTCCCAAAGACCTTTGGAAAGCCTCTTGTCGACTTTGTCCTGGCACAGGCTGCACAATGGCACCACAGGAGCTATGGAAGAGAGTGAGAAGTCTGAGGACAAAGTCAGAGCTCATAACCTTGAGAGTCAGCTCATTCACTTGGATATCAAGCTATGACAGCCCCAGCAGTGCTGGGATTTCACAAGAGGTGATGTACTTGATGGTGTCCACATGGGGGGACCTGGAAGGTAAAGGAGAAGGAAGTGTGCTGAATTGATAAAGTCACTTAGCCAAGAAGTCACAGCCAGCGATAGGCACAGACGAGGGTGCACGGGGACAGTGTAGTGCCGGAGTCCACACAGAGCCGCACAGTGGCCGTCGGACATCACCGCCAGTGGCGTATACTCTGTGGTCCCCAGCGCTAGGAAATAATAAACTTGCGTCATGCAGCCAGCATAGGGGATGGGCTCTGACTGCCGAGGCTGGCCAGTAACTGAGGGGCAGAGCTGGTGGTGTAGCAGAGAGCTAGAAAAGGGAGGCTTGAGAGGAAGAAGTACATGGGAGTGTGGAGATGAGAGTCTAGGTATGATAGGTGACGATGAACAGGTTGCCTCTTAGGGTCATCACGTAGGAAGAAGATGGCCATGAAGACGAGAAGACGAAGAGGACTACGTCCAGGTGAGGCCTTTTAGAAAAACCCAGTAGAACAGAGTAGTCATCCAAATTTGTACTTTTCTCCCTTCATCATCATTCATTTTTTCCCTGTACCTGAAGAATCACATAAACTCAAAAGTGGCATACTCATTGACAACACTTGTGAACTTAATGAGGAAAAAACCTACGTAGTTTCCACATTTTTTAATAGTTTTATGTTTCATTCAGACATTTGTCTAGTGGTAGATACAATCAATAACTCCTAACTTCTCAAAGGAGTTCTTTTTATGTTTCCTTAGGTTAGCATTCGAGTAAGTAAAGATTAAAGCATCTGTACCTGAGAAAATTAACATTACTAGAGAATGATTATAGAAAGAACAGAATATTCTTTATCTAGTTATTTAACAACTTATCTTCAGATCATAAAAATGATATGTATATGGAACTATAAACAAAGATACATATACACACATATACCCCAACCTATTAACATGCTCAATATAAACTGAGGTGAAGGTTTTAGACTGGATAATTAAGAAATGAAATGAGTAGGGGAGTTGGATGATGAAATGCTCTGGACATATATCACAGTGTAACTAATTTCAGAAGACAAAAACTACAGAGTTGAAGGAACTCTCAGGACAGAGCAAAAGAAAAAGGAAAAGTGTTTGAAGCAGGAAAGAGGAGACAAACTGTAGCAATAGTAATTGAAATTGAGTATATTTGCCAGGCTAAGAGACCAGATAATAGGGCTTAAGATAGTTTTCACAAAATGTGTCATGTTTTACAAAATAGCTAAGACACTATTCAAATTCTGAGTCTTAAGTTATAATAAATTCATTTATCTTAAATTTTTTGCATTTGGGAGTGGAGTTTCTGAATAGAAAATTCACTAATTTTTAAAAGATAAAGATTGCAAAATATCTAATGAAAGTTCACTGCTTTGGTTGCTCTTTTGTAAAATCATAAACTCAGTACTTAACTAATAATTTTATTTTCTCTCTTGCATTACTGATCTTCCAGAGAATAGAGCTACTTTTATGTCATTATTGCTGTAAGGCATGGTTACCTGCTATTTAAAAATTCCTAAATTAAAGATTCCTACGTTGGCCTTGTTGCTGCATTTTTTCACACTCTCTGATTGGAGATGTCAAAAGACAATTTCAACCAAATCAGATCCTCTTACCATCTTTTGCGGGAATTTAAGTCACTCATATAACGTAATCTTGACTCTTAAAAAATAAATATGAGCTGTCCAATGGTTCAAATTACAGTTGGACAACTGGGATAGTGAAATTTGGTTAAGACTGACTCAAGTGGGCACAAAGATATTTGGTGATATAAATGGTCAATAATATTTTGAGAAATGATGGAAACATCCCAAGGGATCTAAAAATTTTTTTCCTTAAAACTGGAACACAGGTGTTAGGGTCACCTGTCACCACTGGACACCAATAGAGACAGGAATTGAATCTTTAAGTTGCCCTTTAATCAGACAGCTGGCAATATGGAAGACAGGAGTGGGGAGGGAGTGTTAACACCCTAAAGAGCCCACCTTAACATTTCATTTGCAGCTGGCTTTTGACAGTGAGCTGCACAAAGACAGTTCAGCAGCAGGCTGCCCTCCCTGCTGCCAGGGGACTGTCCTGTCCAGCCCCCAGCTCCTTCTCACCCTCCTGGACACCTGGCCTCTGGCTTGTCCCACTGTGACACTGGTCTTCAGAGAGCACTGGCTCCCGCCTCCTCCAGACATGTCCTTGAGCTGGAAAATGAACTCAGAGCAGCTGGGCCATGAGCAACACATATGTGCAGATTTCCCACGACAGCCTGTGTAGTCTCACCCAGTCTCCACTTCCATCTTAGCCCCTACCTACTGACACACCACAAGATATTTGAATTCAAAAGCTGTGGCTACTTTTTTGATCTAGATGTAATTTTCTTCCCCTAAAAGTCTGCGTGAACTCCTTACTATAGTAACAAAAAGAAAATGACAGTTGTGTGAGATGTTCTCCACTGTTACATGGCCTGTCTTGCAGCATTCCTCTAAAAGCAAAAAGGGATGTGAGATAACAGACAAAACGAACAATACAGTATTTATGAAGAGAGAATTCAGAGCTTTGTGGGTTGATTTTTCTTCTTAGAGGAAATGCAGGAAAATGAAGCTACAAAGGTAGTTTTCAGGAACTCTGGAGTATCTTCCCTTCAAACATGAGGGAAATGAGTGAGTCATCCCTATGGTCACTAACAAACATTTTGCTAATTCTTGATACCAAACACTGGTCTCGGCTTCTCTCAGCCAGTAAAAGGAAACAGAGTTTGAGAAGGAAAGTAGTTTAATTTGTCGACAAGCTGAGGAGGGCAGCAGACTCTGAAACACCACCGTCCTGCTCTTTGGCAGTGCAGGGGCCTTTATACAAAGGAGTCAAACAACAGGGAGCTGGGTGAGAAATGGCATGTCCTTTCTGTCGAGACTCTTTGCCCCGGTTCCCGGTTTTTTGGGGGGCAAAAAGGCAGGGTCTCAAGGTGGGAGCAGTGTCGTCGAGTGGAGATTCCTACAAGAAGGGGAAGAAGGGGAGCCGGCGCAAAGAAGACACAAGAATAGGAGCTGGGTGCAAGTCTTCCTGCTCAGCCTTCAGCAGAGGTTTATTTTATACACTTCAAGCAGGCAGAGGGATGACATTAGCATATGAAATGGGCTGAGAGCACAATCACCTTTTTTGGTAAGAGTAGTCTGGCGTCGTTTTAACCTGTAGTTGAGATTGTGACATTTTAAAAATCAGTCTATCGAGGTTAAAACAGGTACACAGAGTTTAGGACTAATATTACAATATTTACCACAGTGAAGATTAACCAAAATAAAGTCCCTTAAACCTTATCTACTACATAACGGCTATCATTCTCACTGAGACATGCTAGGGGGTAAAGTGAGGGCAGAAAGAGGAAATTTGTTGTAAATCAAATTACAGTAAAGTTCTTTGAAAACTTGTTAGAAAGTTTAAGTGATTTTCCTTGAAGTCTAGACAGTAGAAAACCTGATTAGCTCTGAATAGGCAACTTGGGTGAATTTCCATATCTAAAGACAAGATAGTTGAAAGTTTGGGTGGTTATTTAGAAACTGAATAGAAGGTTATGTGAGATAGTAGAGTGATGAGATTTGGGTTTTCCTCCTTCCGCAGTAAGAGAGACTTTGCAATAACAGCCATTTGCTTTTATTAATCAGCCAGTTTACTTTTGACTTCAAGAGGAATTTCTCACCCTGCTACAGTGTTTGCTTGTCAGGGCCAGGTAGCACCTTATGAAGCTGAGGCAATCCAATTGTAAACTGAAGGTTGCTCAGAATATTTTGATATTATGATTATACAAAAAGGGGAGGTCATAACTGTTTTGTCCCAACTTCTGTGACCGGCCGCAGGAAAGAAAGGCGAAAGGCAGAGAGGCTGAGCAAACAGTTTATTGCTCTCCGGACAGCAGCTGAGACAGAGTAGGGTCCACAGCTACTGCCAACCCAATAAGGGGGAAGGGTCTCTTATATAGATTCTAAACTCAGAGATTCCAAAGGAGTGACTCAATGCTGTGTCCTTGGTGTGAGGCCCAGTTCGCTGTCACCTTCAGCTAGTCCCATCCAGGATCTCAAGGTCAGTTTTATTACCACTTTATCAAGCTTGGATGCAAGGCAAAATTCCTTACTGCCCTAATTCAGTCCTTCTCAGTAAATCTTTGGTCACTCCCAGCAATAACATAAGTTAGTGTGTAAAGTCTGATTTTTCAGAGCATTTCCCTCCATCCATACTCTGTCTGTCGACAGGTCACATAGCTTGTGCCACCTTTCGATGCAGGCACGTGGAGATTTCAGGGGGGCACCAGCTTGTTGTGTTGGCAGCTAATGTGTAACCTCCTTAAATGCTCAACTTCCTTATTATCCTCTTAGGGCCTTTTCCTTAAACTGCAAGAAGACAACTTGTTAAACACAAATGCTTATCTGATGGGGCAGGAAGAGACCTGTCCTGTTTCATGGCACCAGTCCTATTTATCCTTTCATACTAAATCTGGTTCTTCAGAAGTGTTCCAGCAACTTCCTTCAGTGCTGACCTTTCTGTGTTTGTCCACACTCTCTGGTATTCTCTTCTGGTTTATGCCCTCACCATGCATCCAACTATGTGAGACTCTGGCTGCCATGTGACCTGGAACATCAATCTATTCATCCTCCTTTACCATGTTTGCTAATGTAACAAATTCAACTATGGAATGTTAAGTCTGAAAAGTCACAGTGATGATCAATGTTGCAGAAGAGAAAGACTGGATTTGTCCAAAAGACTTGCTTTTGCCAGAACATGGGAATTCTGGGGCATTTAAGGGATCAGGGGATGGGCCCTGTATCCCAGAGCAGTGGCGCATGTGTGGAAACTAATGTATAATGTGACTTGTTTTCCCTGACTGTGGCCTTGGGGAGGGTAAACCCCAAAGTGGCAACCAATGCCCTCCAAGGAGCCACCCTGCACAGAGGGCCGTGGAGGGACATGGTGTTGACAGGAGACAGCCCTTCACAGACGGACCTTACGCTGGGGCTGTGCTCACACCCAGAGGACAGCGATTTCACCTCCAAATGTGAAAAGAGTTGTTGGTGGCTGTGTTACCAGTGACGGAAATGTGTTTCTAGTGAGTCGCCTGATTTTTTCCCCAAAGCGGCGCTCTGGCTAAGGTTCAAATTTATAACACATGTGGTGAAAAACAGGGGAGTTCAGAAGTCAGACAACAGAAAAACAAAAGTTTCCTTATGAAACAGGTGCTTTCTGTGAGTCTCTCTGCATTATATGTGCTTTCCAAGTTGGCATCCAGTTCTGAGTTCATGCCTGTGAAAGTTTATAGCAATGTCCAACTATCACTCAAATACTTTTATACCGAATATTTCAAGGAGATCCTTGAATACCAAAGTTGCTTATTATTTAAAAAACTTCTGCTACCAATATGCCTGAAATTCCCATTAAATACCATGTGCCATGGGTGATTTAATGGAGGGTGAGTGGAGCATGCACACACACGAAAGTTCAAAAATGTAACCCCAAAATTAAAGATTAAGAAAAAAAGTTACAAATAAATTAAAAAAACCACATGCCTGGGAAGAATTTTTTATTTCCTATTCCCTAGTTAATTCCTAAATCATTAAACCATTAATTCTTAATGTCATATAATTCAGTTATCACACTTCTAATTCCAAAAGTACTAATTCAAAGAAATATATGTACCCCTATGTTTATTGCTGAGCTATTTACAATCACCAAAAAGTGGAAGCAATCTAAATGCCCATCCAATGAAAAATGGATAAGGAAGATGTGATTAGACAGAAAAGATAGCTAGTTAGCTAGTTAGCTAGACAGAGAGACTGTGGATTATTCAGATTTTCAAAATGATGGAATCCTGTTACATGTAAGAATATGTATAGACTGTGAAGTCATATGCTAAGACAAGTAAGACCATGAAACAATAACACCATATGATCTAACAGAGCAGCAGTGTAATACTTGCTAGAGACCGTGGAGTAGGAGAAACAAGATGTTGGTAAAGGGCACACACTTCTGGGAGTTCATTGTTAATGATCTAATTACAGCATTAGGGCTTTTGTTAAAAGAATGCAAAATTACCGAGATTGCACATCTTAAATGTTCTCATCTTCCAAAAAGTAAAAGATGAGAAGTCTATGAAGTGAATAATGTGCTAGCTAATCTTATTGTGGTCATCTATTTGTATTATACAAGTATGTCAAATTGCATATCTTAAACATATAAAATGTTTTGTTTCAATAATACTTTTTTAAAGCTGGCGGGGAAGATTCATAAAATTTTACTAGAAGTCATTAAAGAAGATCTCAATAATGAAGGTGCAATGGTAGAAGGTTGTAATGGTACGTGATGTGAAATTAAAAATGCCTCTCTTTAGGTGTGGTTTCAATTCAGTTCAATGAAAATAATGGATTTTTTTTTTAACTGAACAACTGCTTCTAAATTATATGTAGGGTAGCAAAGTGTTAAGAATAACAAGACAATTGAAGAAGTCTACTGTAATCTCTTCCATGAAGAGATACTGAAATTTATGATAAATACGTAATAATTGACACATAATAATTAGTGTTGGAAAGACAAATTGAGCAGTGGTTCAAAAACATATCAGCATCTTCACAAGCACACACACAATTATATTACTCGATATACTGAGAAGATTTATGGCATCCTTGGGGGAAGAAGAAATATCTCAACAAATTAAGCTAGAATTTGGTTATCCATATTAAAAAAAATTGAACCCTCACCCTCTACTATAATGGCAAATTATCTCCAGGTGGACTGAGATACAACCATAAAATTTTAGGAAGAATTATAAGGTTAACCTCTCTTTGACATTGGAATAGGGAAGGATTTCTTAAAGAATCTTAGCATAAAGATTCTTTCATGTATAGAGGAAGAAAGAAACAAAGAAAATATTTGCAAGAAAGTGAAAAAAATATATATTTGCAGGGCACATGACCAACAGAATTAAAAGTAAGTATAAATTATTAAGGAAAAAAGAGAATTAATGCATTAGAGAAATTATCAGAATCTACAAATATCTTTTTCATAGAATAGAAATTATACATAGTGGTAGCTATCTGAAGGCTTATTCGACCTCATTATTTATAAGGGAAATAAAAATCAAGATCATTGCTAAATTATATTTAGAATCTTTCAGTTAGCAATAATTTAAAAGGAAATCGGACCAGGTTTGGGGGGAAACAGAAATGGAATCATCTATGCCTATCTAGGGTAGAATAAATTAATAGACTCACCTTGTGAGGAAATGGTTTATAAAATTTAATATTTCTGTATTCCATAGTCCAGCAATTCCTCTCCAAGATATAGACCAAAGAACATTCTCACAAACATGTTCCAAGAGACATAAGCAACTGTGGGTCATAACTTAGTCTTTCAGATGAGCCAAAAACTATGAATAGCAGAAATTAAATACACATCAATGAAAAAATAAGAACAATAAATCTAAAATACTCATTCACTGGAATACTGCAAGCATTAGAAATAAATGATCGGCCCTCCCTGGTGGCGCAGTGGGTTAAAGCACAGCACTGAGAAGCTTAAGCCACTTCTGCATGAATTCGATTCCCGCCTGCCCGGGAGGTGACCACATGGCGTGGCAGACCTCTCCTGACCCACCCACTGCTCCCCTCAGCAGTGTACTTCGTCGATCTGCCTGTTCTGTTCCCCACTCTGTCTCTGGTGCAGCCTCTTACAGCCCCTGAGCCTCTGGCCTGTACCCCAGTTCTGTATGCATAAATAAATAAAATCTTTAAAAAAAAAAAAAAGAAAGAAAGAAAGAAATGATCAAGGTCTATACAAATATATTGGATAACATTAGTAACAAAATGTCAAGTGAAAAAGAACATTTCCAAAAGAACATATCAAACATGCCTCCCTTTATGTACATTAAAAAAAATTAAGCTGTATATTAAATACTACTTCGTCAAACCTATATGCATAAGTATGTTGATATAGGAATTATATCTTAAAGCAAGTGTGCCATGAATACAAAATTCAAGGTCATGATTTCCCTGAAGGTCAGCCAAGCAATAGCTAAATTATTATCGAGTTTCCAGTTCTCAAATGAGGGGTAGCCTCCAAGGTATTCATGTCAAGTTTTAAATGCCCTGAGGGTAGAACTAGGGTGTTATCATTCACATACCTAAAATACCTAAATTGAATTATCATTAACTAAACCAACGTACAATTTAATGTTAATTTTTATAGGTATGGTTCATGTCATATTTTCAATGTTTGGTAGCAAATTTAACATGACATAAAAAAATCCATCTCTGAAATGAATTTCTATAGAAGAACCTAAAAATAAAAGGGAATTATGAAACCTAATTCTTAAGGGAACTTTCATAAAATTATTGTCTGGCAAAGCCTTTGATAACAGTCATTGATTTCTTAATCACTACCGTGTGCAAGCTCTAACCCCTATCAACACAGAACCTTTAGAGTTGTACATAAATGCAGCCCTGCAGCTTAGTAACTCTCGCAGTACAGACACACCATACTGCTCTCTACCTAATCAGGCAGAAAGCTCCCTACAAATGTGTCTATCAAGACCACATTAATATACAAAAATATTCAATCAAAAATATATTTACCAAAACCTTCATCAACTCTTCCCATTTAGTTTAGCTTCGTCCTCTGCATTAAATAACAATTTCTACTAAGTTTTAGTTCATCAACTTAGTTCAATGTGTATGTGACTGTGGTGTTAGTGTAAGAATGCAGTGGTTAATTCATATTTTAGAAACTCAGAATTTGCTGAACAAGGTTTTTTTTTTTTGAATTAACAATGGAATGAATAACTACTATCATGGGAACATGAGTAGTTTTAGAAAGACACAAATAATAGAATATATTTTTGTCATGCTTGCATGACTCTATGACATAAAAATCCATCATGCAACATAACGTAATCATAAATATGCTATTATGTTTGTCTTCTGGTAGGTATACTCTGTCATCTCATGGGAAAAATACTCAGGGTAAAAGCAAATTCTAGCTAGCACAGATCTTGATTGGCACAGACTTCAGTCTAACATGCACGGAAAAAGGGTAAGGTATGCAAGCCGAAAATGAACAGCTATACGCTGGTGGCCTCTCAGGAATGAAGCGTATGCTAAATTGCAACGAGGGAAGTAGTAGATTTTGCAGTTATTGAATGTTCTTCACAAGCATCATACTAAATATTTTACAAATAAAATATTATTTAATTTTCCTCATAACCATCCTAAATGTTGGATGCTATTCTAATAAATGTTTGGCAGATGAGGAAGCTGAGGCTTAAAGAACTTATGTTCACACAGTCAAAGTGACACAGAGCTGCACTAATATAAAATCAGTTATTCGACCCTGGAGTCTGAGGTCTTAATTTCAAATTGTTTTCTCTGCTTTCATTTTTATGATTACAGCAGTACAGCTGTATACAGCTGCATAATTACTGAATAATTTTTAAGTCCTTCATAGTTTCCTTTAAAAAAATTTAGAAAGTTGTGAAATTTAACATTTCTAGTCCTTTTTCTGTTTTTTTTTTTAACAGTTATTTATTTATGCATACAAGAATTGGGGTACAGGCCAAGGGGGAGGTGAGAGAATTCACTAGAGAGCAAGGAGCAGAACAGGCAGATGTACTGAAATTGCTGAGGGAAGCAGCGGATGGTCAGGACAGGTCTGCCACACCATGTGCGTCAGCTCCCTGGTGGGGGATGAAAGTTGTGCTGCAGTGGCTGTGTATTGCTTCATAGTGCTATATACACTTCAATTGGTTGTGCCACCAGGGAGGGCCCCCTTGTTCTGTTTAAACACGTGGGCTCATCTACCTTAAAATCCCCTTAAGAAAGTAAAACATTAAATTATCTAATGTTACTAGAAACTAATGTTCCTAATATACAAAAGCTGATTACAATTAAATATAACATCTCTTTTTTTTTAGATCTATTTTCTCAACACAGGTTCTAAATCTCATTTTTAATGTCATATTCCTTTTGAAATTTAAATAACTAAAACTTGAAACCCAGGATTCAGGCTTAATGTAAGTCAGTAATGCCTTCATCTGCTAAAGTTCACTAGTACACATTTTAGAAAACATGTAGATCACAGATCACCTGGGGCTGTGACAGCTTTTGAGCTTACTCTTAGGTATTTAATAAGCCTGTGTGTGCAAAGCATAGAAGCCAGAAACACATAGTAAAGGTCAGATTGTGTCAGGACCACCTGACAGTGGTCTAGGCAGAGCCTGGAAACAAAATTCTAACAGTGTATTTGATCAGATATCTTAATATTAAAAGAGACTTAAAATACATATAAGCAGGTTAAGGATTCTAACTAAAGAATGTTGTCTAGAGCTACATATTTGGGTAATTAAGTGACTAAAATACAAAGAGATGGCTACTATAAAGCAGGATAGTGTATACTTTGAGGGACAGAGGAGGGTTAGGACCAGGATGAGGCACAAAGAGAAGCTCCTGATGCGGCTGGCAGTGTTTGATTTCTCGGTCTGGGTGTTAGCTGCAAGAATAATCACCTTAATTCAGTCAGTATCCTATACTTTTTTGTTTGGTTTCCATGTTTCTGTTATATATAAAGCTTTTTCAAGTAGAGCAATATGGAATTGACTTACGCTGTGCTATTTACAGAATAAAAGAAAGACCCAGTGCCTGGATGTCACACAAAGGCATCTTGGGATTCAACCTACAAAGTAAGCAAGAGGCACTGAATAGAGAGAACAAGTGACTGTGTGCACCCAACTCCCTGTCACTGCAATGATGAGGTAGGAGCTGGTGGAGATTCTGTAAAATCCCCTATATGGGGCAGACGTTGAATTCATGGCTTCTCAGGTCTGTTTGAATTAAAACTCATTGCTTTGTAATTCCCAGCATCATTCCAAATGAAAATGATAAAAAAAAAAAAAAAGTAATCAGAGCACTTTGGACACATGGTCTTCTACTGCTTCTGAGATTTGCCTGTACACTGTATTCTTGAGGGTGTAGTTTTTATTTATTTATTTTTTTTGTTGTGTGTAAGTATGTGTTGGCACTTAAAGAGTTATGCAGGAAAATTTGAAAATATTCTAGCTAAGATGCAGGCTATCATGGTCCATAGTGATAAATCACCAGAGTGAAAAATCAATAGAATAATGAATAGAATTATCATGTGAGTGGGTAGGATTTTTCCAATTATGCAATTTATTATGAGTATTCATAGATTTTATTGGTGCCCATAATTCAAAATTATGAGCTAGACTCCTAATCATATATAGCTTATGGTTTTTATAAATTAGAAAATTCTGATTAAATGTCCATAACCTTGAAAGATACTTTAAACATTTGTGAAGGAGTTGACACCCAGTATCAGGAATATATTAATTGTAAAATTAATAAGGCAGTAAAATATTTGGAACTCTTTTCAATAAAATAGGTAAATGAATCCAAATTTTGATTTACCAATTCATTTGGGGAAATTTGAAGCTTCATAAATATTATTATGGACCCTCCCTGGTGGTGCGGCAGGTTAAAGCACAGCAGTAAGAAGCTCAAGCCACTTCAGCATGAGTATGATTCCCTGCCCTAGAGGTGACCACATGGTGCAGACCTCTCCTGACCCACCTGTTCTGCTCCCCACTTTGTCTCTGGTAAATCCGCTCACCACCTTGGCACCTCTGGCCTGTGCCCCAGCTCTGTGTGAATAAATAAATCCAAAAAAATTATTATAAACATGTATTAATCTAGTAAAAATATGTGATTAAGTGAAAAAAAAGGCAAAATATAGAATTGAATATGTAGAAACTATAGAAAATAGTTTTACAAAAATTAGACTTCAGGGCCCTCCCTGGTGGCGCAGCGGGTTAAAGCACAACACTGAGAAGCTAAAGCCACTTCCTCATGAGTTCGATTCCCGCCTGCCCCGGAGGTGACCACATGGCGTGGCAGACCTCTCCTGACCT
>NW_004567149.1:2582147-2583972 GCF_000260355.1 Condylura cristata | reverse complement strand
TGACAGGATTCACTGGAGAGTGGGAAGCAGAACCGGTAGATCGACTGAAATACGTTGCTGAGGAGAGCAGCGGGTGAGACAGAAGTCTGCTTCGCCAAGTGGATCACCTCCCTGGCCGCCAGGGCTGCCACAGCTTCACAGTGCTGAGATTTTAACCCCTGCGCTACCAGAGGCCCCTGGAGTGGGTTTTACAAAGTTAACCTGAGTAGTTGTTTATATAAACAGAAATCTGTCAGAGCTTCTGCTCTCTAGTTCTCAAACTTCACGTGCCAAGCTCCCTCCTTCCTGACCTTGGCGCCAGCTAGCCGGCACTCGGCAAATCCACCCAGATTCCGGCGCTGCGCGAACCGGGACGCCCCGCGTCCTTAGCGTTTCGCGGGATGGCTCTGCCTTCCTGGCAAGGCGCATGCCGCTGTGCAGGGTTCGGGACCCTCCTGGCCAGCGCTCATTGTCTTATCCACGGACCGCGGGCCCGCCCCACCTGAGGAGGGCGTGGCAACCCAGATGGGGCTGGTCACCCCTTTTCAGCGATACCAACCTCGGCAGACTGCTCGGTCAATGTTGGCCTCGGGGCCATAGCACGCGGTGTAGACATCACAGGGAGTGGAAGGTTAACTGGGGGCAGACAAGTGGGTGCACTTGCGAAGCTGAACCCCGGGGAGCTGCAGCCGCCGCTGCAGGTATTTTGCTACATAGGTGGGATTCATCTCGCGCGCGCCCCCGCCCCCACGCGGCCTGCGGGTGAGATTCAGGCAGGCCACAGAAAGAGCCTGAAGCCACCCAGGTAGCGAGGCCAAGACCCCCCAAAGGAGCGATTCGCTACGACCCCGGAGCCAAAACCGCTTACTTGGTGGCCAGAAAACCCGGGCTGCCATCTTAGGCGGCGCCTGAGGGGCGGAATGGCGCATACTGGCGATAGGAGACGCAGTGTGTCTACCAAGCTCTTTCCTTGAGACATGTTGGTGGCTCTTAAAAGAGCCGTTGGGTTACAGGACTCCTCCAACTAGCTTACTTTCTCTTGGGCGCTGCCTTCTTGGGCTTGGCGGCCGTTTTCGGCTTGGTCACCTTCGCCTTGGCCGCCTTGGGCTTCACAGCCTTGGCCTTGGCGGGGCTCTTAGCCACCTTCTTGGCCTTCACAGCCTTGGGCTTCTTGGGGCTCTTGGAGGGCTTCTTGGCCACCGCAGGCTTCTTGGCCTTTTTGGGAGTCTTAACCCCCTTTTTCGCGGTAGCCGCCCCCGTGGCCTTTTTAGGCTTCTTAGGAGCGCCGCTCGCCTTGGTTTTCGAGGCCACCTTCGTGGCGCTCGGCTTGGCGTCTCCCGAGGCCGCCTTCTTGTTGAGCTTGAAGGAGCCCGAGGCGCCGGTGCCCTTGGTCTGCACCAGGGTGCCTTTGCCCACGAGGCTCTTCAGGCCCAGTTTGATGCGGCTGTTGTTTTTATCCACGTCGTAGCCCGCGGCAGCCAGCGCCTTCTTGAGCGCCGCCAGGGACACGCCGCTGCGCTCCTTAGAGGAGGACACGGCCTGCACGATCAGCTCAGACACAGAAGGTCCCGCCGACTTCTTCTTGGCGGCGGCGGCGGCGGCTACAGCCTTCACGGGTTTCTTCGCCTTCTTGCCAGCCACGGGCTTCTCAGGAAGCGTGGAGGCGGCAGGAGCCGGCGGAGCGGTCTCAGACATGGCGAGAGGAGAAAGTTAACTGCTAGACTCTAACTGGGAAAAAAGACACCAAGGGGCCCCAGCGCCGCTTATTTATAGGGCGGGGTCGCGCTGTGATTGGTGCGCTCCGGACCCGCCCCTCCCCCCGGACTGTAGCGCCCCCTAACGCCGG
>NW_004567149.1:2580096-2581597 GCF_000260355.1 Condylura cristata | reverse complement strand
TTATTAAGCTCAACAGGTAGCATAGGAGGCATTAAGCGCTGGGTGAGCTAAACGGTTCTGACTGACATTCAGGGCAATCTAACTTTATTTGCAGCTGCATGAGGGCTTAACATCAGCGGCACCAAAAGGTTTTAAGATTATGAATCTGATTGTAAGTGTTGAAAAATTAGGTGCTCGTTCGAACGCCGGCTTTAGGGAATCAACATCACGATTCGCGGTGGGAAACTGCTTCCCCTCAGGCAGAGGCGAACGATGACGTTGCCTTCCCGCGCGCGCCTGTGGCTTTCAAACAGGTCCGCAGTATTGTAAAACTGCGAATACGCTGTTCCCTTTTCAGGAACAGCGACCAGCGGCTTCTTCCTAGATAAGCACTTCCTCCATCTTGTGTACTATTTCGACCGTTTTAAAAACTATTTCAAAATGCATCATCCAACTGTAAGAAACTTCTAAGAAAATCTGCACGTCTTAATTTGAACAATGGTCACGTATAAGAGGAAACCATTTTTCCTCTAAGGGAGATTCCATAAGATGAACTTTTTCTGAAAGCAAAGGCATATATTTCAACATACTACATGAAACACTTCATTAAGAACACGGCTTTTAAAACGAGTCCTCGATTTAGAAGTCACTGAAATGTTTCTTCCTCCTGTGGAGAGGCTGGACTTTATGCAAATAAAGGATGCGAGATCTGCTTTCTCACTGGCTGTTTCTTAGAACTTACTTAGCCAATCAGAGAGTCGAATCTACGGAACTTCTTTGCAGTATAAGTAGGTGACGCTAGCCACTCTTGTTTAAGAATTTAATAATTTGTGAGCATATGTGCGGAGGTTGTAAATAATTTTTCCTGTCCACAGTCCGGTTCCCGGATGTAGTCCCTTGCCCTCTGCTCCAGGGTTATTATCTCTACAGTGTGATAGTAGTTGCACTCTTGCTCCAGAGTATTGTTAGAGAAGCCAGACATTCGCCGCCATTTTGTGCTTGTTTGAAATGCTTCTCCAGGGCTTAGAAAACAAGTTTCATACTGTAACTATATTATTTGCATTATGCATTGCAGTTTTCAAAGAAATTCCTGTCACTTTAAGCACAGCAAAATCCTGTTTTTGCATAAGATTTCGGGGATGACGTATTTTGAGTTAAGGAGGTGTGTAGAATATATTTAGGGATGCGGGGACAGTACATTTTTTTTCTCCAGAAAATTATACAGAACTGTGTTGCGATAGTAATGCAGATTCAAGGCAGTAATTTTGGGGGGAAAAGTATTTCAGCGAGATTTAGTGAAATTGGGGCAAGAAAAAAAGGTTAAAAAAGAAAAAGAATAGGACTTAGTAGCCAATGAAACTGTAGTACTGCTGGGGGAACTTTAAAAGTAAACCAATCAGGTTGGAGCCTGGTGATAGCTCTTCCAATCACTACACATAACGTGCTATAAATAATAGTAATGAGCCTGCATGAGCTATTTACGCTCTTTTTATGTAACACTAGTATTAAACATGGCCCGCAC
>NW_004567149.1:2560153-2579601 GCF_000260355.1 Condylura cristata | reverse complement strand
AAAGGGGCTGTAAAAGGCAGGTCAGTGTTGGCTTATAACAAGCAAGGGTATACTTCAAAACGAAAGTTTGTTCTGTATCACCAGCAGTCAGCCCAAGTCCATTTACATGCTAGCAACTAAGCCTGGCAGACTGAAGGACGCGCAAGTATTAAATGTGTTAAGCACGGCCCCTTGCATCAGTTATGAAGCATGAGCAAACCAGTGTAAAGAGCTCAGAAAATGAGGTATGGCTTTAAAATCGAAACCTTTGACAGTTAACTGCAATGCATTTACATTGATGTATTGGAGACTACACATTAACAGCGAAGCAAATTTTTTGCCTTAAATATTTAATGAATTTGAAAAGATGTTTGGGATCATGAGTTTATTAAAGCAAGATAGGGCAGTTGAGGCAAAAGCCGCGGACCTCTCGCGAATTCCGGGATCTTCGGGGCACCGTAGGGGGGGTGGGGAGAAGTGGGGGGGGCGGGGACTGTGTAGTCCTGTTTCCCGCCAGCGCGTTTTCCACTCTCTTCATCTATTGGCCGGAACTGGGCGGGGGGGCGTGGAAAATGCTTAACTGGGCGGAGAGTAGTTATATAAGGCTCGCGTCTTCCTTCCTTTGTCACTTGCTGCTGGCTCGTTTCAGGAGTAACCATGTCTGGCCGTGGTAAGGGTGGGAAGGGTCTGGGTAAAGGCGGCGCCAAGCGCCACCGCAAGGTGCTGCGCGACAACATCCAGGGCATCACCAAGCCCGCCATCCGCCGCCTGGCCCGGCGCGGCGGCGTCAAGCGCATCTCGGGGCTCATCTACGAGGAGACGCGCGGGGTGCTCAAGGTCTTCCTGGAGAACGTGATCCGCGACGCCGTCACCTACACCGAGCACGCCAAGCGCAAGACGGTCACGGCCATGGACGTGGTCTACGCGCTCAAGCGCCAGGGACGCACCCTCTACGGTTTTGGCGGTTAAGTTCTCCGATTTCGCTGCCAGAACCTCGTATTTCTCAACCAAAGGCCCTTTTCAGGGCCACCCAAACATTCAAAAAAGGAGCTGTAACTTCACAAAGGCTCTGAGCCTTAAGGTCTATATTATAGCTAAAATTGGTTGTTAGCTCGTGGGCTGCAGTGACATTTGCGATTAGGTCGGGTTTCCTATGTTGTGTACCAAGCCGGTAGCAAAAACGTAAGGTGTGAATAGTGATTGCCCCAGTCTACCCAATTCTTGCCTTTACGGGAGGGGTAGTTAGAGCAGAAAATGGAGAAAAAGACTCAAGCAAGATAGGAGATAGGGGATTTACCCAGGAACAAAAGAGAAGCGCCGCCCAATTGGTGAGACCGACCGGTAATTGTGAGCCAATCGGAGCTGATGATCTAATGCGAGCCGGCCCGGTGGGTGGGAGGAAGCCTGGCGGGTGGCTGGAAGGCGGGCGGGAATCACAAAGCCCTGGGTTTTGACAATGTGTAATTTGTCCTTTTTACCAGTTATAGTCTGTGAATAATACACTGGTTTGTCTCGGTTAACAATCTCAAGTGGTAGGCAGGGAAGGAATCCACATTCGAACTTGCCAGGAAAACCGTACTGGATTCATGGGGAATTAAAATTGGTCTTACGGTCCTCTCTTCTTTGAGTGTCAACATATCCCTCACTTAATAGCCATACTTTTTCCTCCTTCCCAGAAGCATGGAAAATAGGGTGGAGAGGTTCTAAATTAGTGTGTAGATGGTTGTACAACTAGGTAGTACTAAAATAGAGTTGACACTGAAGTGTAAATTTTATATGTAAACTATCTTTAGAAAGTTAAAACTATGTTTATAGGGTGGTCGGGCAGTCTTAGCTTTGTACATGTATGTTATATGCCATAATGTATATGTATGTTAAGTATATGTATGTTAATGTCATGTATGTATATAATATAAACCTGCGACTTCCCCTGACCGTCCTTTCTGGGCCTCACACATGTGGCAGAGGAGGTCAGACCTGAGGTGAGATCCGGACTGTGAAGGGGATCTCCAGCTAGACTTGGACACTAGGGGCTTGGATTAGTCCTGCCCATGGAATTTTTTTTTTTTTTTAAATATGTCCCTGACCCAATTAGCATTCCAGGAGTATGTCCAAACTTTAGAAATCAACTACAGAGGAGACTCGAATTCACTTGATGGCTAATAAAGTTTATTCTCATCTAAACATTGTCACAAATGCTTGTGTTCTTTTTCATATACTTTCAGAGTGCTGCTTTCATCCAGCCTCTACATTAGCTTCAGTGCATTGCTAGCCTTTTGAGTTTGATACTCCACCCTCCCTCCCAGGGGTCCTGAATAATTAAAGTTACCTGACTTAATTTAAACTGATAATGCTTCAGAGCTACATCCTGAATGGCCAGAGGTGCAAAAATGGGCCTGGTTGGGAGAGTAGCCATGTCCTTTTTAGCAGGTGTTGTTCCTTTAAGAAATACTTGTTCACCTCCTGCCAGTTATTGCTATAAGCATCAACGTACATCAGTGAGAAATTAGACAGGGTCCTCTGTCCTCTCTTCAGAATATATGTACAGAGGTGTGTGATTATAGGTTTCTTATATGGGAAGGAGTGTTTGTTGCCACCCAGTAATCCTAACTACATTATGCTGCAGTCTGCCTGACATCTTTTGGGGTCATAGCCTGTTTGTGTTGCAGGAGAAAATCATTTCATATCACTGAGTTCTTCTAGGGCTGGATGAACCCTGATCTTCCCAGTTACTTCTCCACGATTAATTACCCTAGTCCAACCCTTGCCCTTGTATGTTCACAATTTATTGTTCTTGGTTAAGTGCAGTCTATAAATGTTCAATTCTAACTATTTTTCAGGCCTTCATTTCCTTGTGAGGGTTCCTGTGTCTCATAAAACACACACACACTGTACATTCTCCTTTTCTTCTATCGTCAGTTTAATTCTTAATCTCCCCCCCCCCCCCGAAAATAAAAAGAAAAGTACAAAGCCTCTGACTCTGGGCATGCTTGGTTCATTCCAGAAATAGACAGGGGGTCAGTAAAGAACAAAGAATGTGATGGAGAACGAGCTCAGATAATGGTCGGTGGTGACCTTCTAGGACTAACTTATCCTGTCTGGATGCAACTTTTCAGTTTAAGCTCTGAGAGTCCCACATCCTCAGAAATCCCTAACTCGGAAAAACTGGATTGTTGGGTCATCTTACATCTGCCCTTTCACTGCAGAGTACAGAAAAATCTGTAGGGGCCATCAAGATTAGAAGCAGAAAGACTCCAGAGTAGTCACTCTTGTTCTGGACAAAAGGTGATCTGATTCATTTTTTAAAAATATATGTTTGAAAGGGCAGATTTATTATAAAAAGACAAGGATATATGTATAGAAAGGATATTTGCACAGACACAACAGACAGAAAGAGCTGCTCGTGAAAGGGGCGGCAGCTTTGTCGAAAGAGAGGCCTGCATAGTCCCAGGTGGACGGATTTGGAAGGAGCTGCTGCTGCTGCTTTGCAAAGGGAGAAGTTTGGTAAAGAGAAGCACCTGCAGTCTCAGGCGGGCAGGGCAGTTTCCTGCCGATCTGATTGATTTTGATGACAGAACTGACTGTTGGATGACAGTTGTAAGAGTTCAATAGGACTTGTGAGTTTTCAGAACTGAGCTACTGGCAGACTGCAATTCCATTTATTGACGTGAAGAATACTGTAGAAAGAACAGATTTGGTGTTTGTGTCAAGATGTCCATTTCAGACAAGTCTGAGGTGCCCATTAGACATCCAAGAATTTGTATCGAATATACAGTTGGATAAGAGTCAGGAGATCAGGGATGAGGTTTTATGTCCCAAACACTATTTTTCTTAGAGAATATGTTTTGCTATGAAAACTGAAGTGGCTGGAAGGAAACTGGTAGGGATTTAGGAAATGATTACCATCTTCTACAAACAACCACTGGGAATGAGAAACTGCTAGAATGAGATCTAACAGGCCATAGCATTCTCTTCTGTTGAATATAAACTACTTTACAGAACATATGGAGACTAGATGAGGCCAACAAGAACAGAAAGGGGCCCAAGAACTGAGTCAAGAACCTGCAGAGTACATTTTGGAGTACAGCTTTCCTATTTCTTAGCAAGGCTGTGAAGTATCCTGCTGGTTTTATCTGTACTCAAAATTTATATGCTGACATCTGAACTCCCCACATGAGGATGGTATTAGGTGGGGTCTTTAGGAGGTCATTTTGCCAAAAGCTTGGAAAACTCATGAATAGGATTTATAAGAGACCCCGGGGAAGCTCTCTGGCCCCTTCCTTTCTGCCACAGGAGGATGCAATTAAAAGAGCAGTCTATACACCAGAAACTGAATCCTGAACACACACTGAATCTGCTCTGGTGGACTCCTTTGGCACTCTGATCTTGGACATCTCAGCTTCTAGAACTGTGAGAAATAAATATTTAAATCACCCAGCCTATGGGATTTTTGCTATAGTAGCCTGAATTAAGACACAATTTTATGAATACAATTACTTAGTCAATCCCTTCTCATGAAAATTTATTCTCATTTACTATTATATTGTACTACAATAAATGGTTCTTGTGTGATCTCATTTAATCCCATCATAGACAAACCAATGATCACCAGAATCTCACTTTTCCATTTATCTCCTCCAGTCTGTGTGAGACAAATTAAGAGTAACAAGAAGCAAATTTCGCTTATACTACTTTTATGAAACATCAAAGTTAATTAGTGGGCATATTTATCCATTTGAACACGGGTTTTTGAAACCTTTTTATAGTTAAGTTATAGTTGTAACGTTTCATGAGTCCATAAAAACCAAACTAAAAGATCTTACAATTTACAGCCTGCAGAATAAAGATCTGGGAAGGAGGAAGGTAGTATACAGACTCTCGAGAGCCATTATTACCGGAAAGGGAGCTTCTCCCCCAAAAGCTGGATCTGTCAGAAACCAGAGTTTAGACAAAATTAAAGATCTGATATATAACTGACTCCCTTAGTCTAGCTTTTGAAATTTAAAAGTTCTACTTAGCCGGCGTACAAGCTACAGGACAAACGAAAAGCCAAGACCAACAGGTTTAGGGGGTTGACGATAATCGCCTTGGTCTGTCTCCAACTACAGAGCCAAGGCAAGGGCTTGGGGCTTTCTGCAAACTCCCAACATCAAAGAGGACAAATATGCTAAGAATTTGTACCTCGTTTTTCTGGCAACGTCTTATCTTAGTTCAGTTGGCTTCCAGGAAGGGCCAGACCCCGCAATTTTGCGAAGCCTAGAAACCCCTCATCAGCTTCGCGGCCACGCTTAGCCTCACCCACTTACGTAGCCAGTGCTCCCTGATTGGCCGACTGCGACAGGCTTCAAGATACACAACGAAAGTGACCAGTAACTGCTCAAACCTCAGGCTCTGAAAGCCCCAACCGTTCGACTGCACCACAAAACAAAGCGTACAGCTCTTTTGAAGAGAGCGTGAGTGGCTCTGAAAAGAGCCTTTAGGTAGGTAAGTAATAATGGAGACAGAGCTTCAGCCGCCGAAGCCGTAGAGCGTGCGACCCTGGCGCTTGAGCGCGTAGACCACGTCCATGGCCGTGACCGTCTTGCGCTTGGCGTGCTCGGTGTAGGTGACGGCGTCGCGGATCACGTTCTCCAGGAAGACCTTGAGCACCCCGCGCGTCTCCTCGTAGATGAGCCCCGAGATGCGCTTGACGCCGCCGCGCCGGGCCAGGCGGCGGATGGCGGGCTTGGTGATGCCCTGGATGTTGTCGCGCAGCACCTTGCGGTGGCGCTTGGCGCCTCCCTTGCCGAGACCTTTGCCCCCTTTGCCACGACCAGACATGACTACAACAACGTCGCCAAAACACAGCAAGTGGTGTGACCTGCTGCTGGGTCACGTATAAATACACGCCGGCTCGGACCTTATTGAGAACCGAAAGAGCAGGCGGGAAAGGCGGAACCGCCCCTGGTTCCTCGCTCCTCCCTTTTCTGAGCAGAGAACCAAGAATTTTGTAGGAGGAACACAGTATAAATAGGTGCACTCGTGACCTCTAATCTTTTTTTCCCCTCTCCTTGCTATTTGAATCTGGAGCTATGTCTTTAGTTGGGACTTATGTTTCAGGATAAAGCTCTGTACTTTCTCATTCAGGAGGTAGTAATTAACAGCTGTGAAGGCTAACTGAATATGCCTGTCAGAAGCAGGACCAAAGAAATTCAGCATTTGCCCCTCTCAAATACCAAGTTGGTCTAAGGGCTGGCAAAATGGACGACCCAGTATGCCTTGTGGATATTAGAATTGGTTTGAGCTGATGATACTTAAACCTCAGGGGCAGGAAAATAAAAAAATCGGTCTGCTGTAAGGCATATTTATACTTTTAAAGAACATTTCAAATTTGTGTCTCCCGCTATTCTAGGAACATTGCAAGTTACCCGAGAATTTTGGTGCAAATTTTCCATCAACCTTACCATGTTTATTAGGCTTTTCCTGATTACCTCTTATAAGTAGCTGCAGGACTGCCCCCAACATTTGTCTTTTGTATTTAATTGGAGATAGTATTTAAGGGGGGGGGGGCTTGAGCATATTGGGGATGTCTTACTCAGTTTTCCTGGGTATCTCCCACATATATGTAATGTACCTGCTTTTTATTATTAATATGTGTTACTATGGGGGGTCTCAGTTAAGGAATCACAGGGTAGCTGGAATGTATACCTTCTTTACACTGTGTGACCTTGAAACCCGAACTTGCCTTCCTCTGCAAAACTGGGATAACCAGGTAGTGATGGGAACTTCCCAAAAATTTAGGGTGGAAGGCCTCACAAAGACAAACCCCAGAGGCGGGGGAAGGAATGATTAATAGAATATAAACTAGCTAGGGAAGTTTGCAGATATCTAGATGAGATCAGAAAAGATTATCGCCCAGAGGTGAGGGCAGAGAGGATTACTGATTTTAGAAAAACAACCCAATTGTCCATAGAGCAATCATTTCCATAGTAATTCCATCAACGACGAACTGCAAAATTCAGTTCTTATCCTTTAAGACTGTCCCGTTGTCTATGCAAGCATCTCTCTTCTTGATCTCCTTTCCTCAATATGCTTGAAACTTGATGAGTGGGAATGTCTGCTTAATTCATCCTGAGGGATCCAAGAACCCCATACACCAAACCTCATCATCTGAATTCCATCATAAAGTGTTGGAACAGAGATGGGGATAATGACAATCAAGAATCTGCCTAGAGTTGGGGTATTTCCTGGAACTCTCATTTCAGACTCATTCTCGCAGCATGGTACCAGCAAAACAAATACATATGTACTAATGAAATTAGAAAAAGCATTGTGTTTAGTAAAGTACACAGCATTAGTGGAGTCTGTTTTGTCTTTATATATGACATGTTAAAATGTAAACTGAGTCATATTAAAAGTTTTAAGTATGAGTCGAACTTAATTTGAATCAGACAATATCCAATCTAGCAGGTAGAAAGGTGCTTTGAGATCTGTACTAAAGGAGACTCTTAAAGCCAGAAGGTAGCAAGAACAAGGAATTTATACTTCTCAAAAAAAAGCTGGTTGCTTATAACAAGGTTACTTTTCTGCAAGATTACTGGGCACTAACTGACTGCGCTCTGGAGTTCCAACAAGGTTACTTTTTTTTAGGGGCTGGCTTGCATCCTGTCTGGAAGAGGTGAAGCCATAATAAAGTCTTATTTTGGTAGCATGGGCCTGTCCCAGTCTTCTGTCATTCCTGCAGCCAAGAATGTAGGACAAGTCAAATCTCAATAATACTGGCAGTCAATTATATATTGTTGTATTAAATCTCCCTAAGTCAACTCCACTGATAGTGAGTGCTGGGAGGACTGCTGAAAATTACATCTGAAAAATGCATCCTGAATTGATATTCTCCTCTTCTGAGAGTCCGGGTTTGGTTTTGTTTTTATCTGAGTCTGTAATAAGCCAAACTAGTTCTAAACTCGAACTGCATTACGTATAGACTGAGCCTGTTGCTGAGCATCACTCCAAGTCCTGTGAAAGAAAAACTAACTGAAAACCTTCAAAAGTCGTTTAAAAGACACAGTGTATACTTTTAGTGCTCCCTTTCCTGTCTAGCCTGTCACTCCTTTAATAGAAGGCAATAGAACTCTGATGCAGATATTAAAATGTTGGTAATATCCTGGCCAAAATTGTCAATCTATATTTTCTTCATAAATGTGAATTTCTCTCATTCTTTAAAAATAAATTCTTTTAATTCTAGACTGAGCAAAACCTAGGCAATTAAATGATGTGAAATGAAAAATAACTTTAAAAGGTCATTTTTTTTTTTCACTTTAACTTTTTAAATTGCATAGAGATAAGGGGAAATTGTATGCAGTTTAGGAGAATTAGTAGCATTTCTCAAATGCTATGTGTCCAAAAATATCTCATATTTGTCCCATTAACACATCTAAGATGGAGTTACCCCTACTTTTTCTGATATTGATTTGTCTAAAATTACCAGTATGTGGCAAAGCTTGCTTCTGTATTCTAATGATATTCTGTGCTGCAGGCTTCCGGATTATTTCCCTGAGATGGTGTTAATCTGAACAATAAAGAATGTTTATGCTTTGGTGGATGGGATGTTTGTGCTATGATGGATGGGATGAGAAGTTCCCTCATACAACCTGTATAAAAAACCTCATCATTTCTGTAATTTGGGGCTCAGCCTTTTGGATCTGACCCCATTGAACCCACTAGTGTGACAAATAACTCTATCTACCTCTCTGAGTCCCCTCTTATTTCTCTGGGAAATTGCCATAACTCTTCTAACAGACTCAGAGTGACAAAGGTCTGTGGCAGGCAGAGTTGTCAATACCAGTCTGGAAAAATAACATGTTTAACACAACAGGTACATAGCCAACCTTAGCATTTTTAAGAATTGTAAATATTTTGTAAACTAAAAACATTTAAAACTCAGGGATGCACGTAAGCCTAAGATAGTTTCAGTTTGTTAAAAAAATTACATGATTCTACCACACTGTATTACATCTCAGGCTAAGGGGCAGCAAAAAAGATTTTATGGGAGATGTAGGGAGAAATGGCAACGGAAATGGAAATGGAGCGCGACACATAGGTTACCACCCTACAGTTCTAATTTGAGTCCTGTTATCGGTTACCAACTCAAATCAAAGAGTTTAAAGACATGCAATCTTTCTTCTCAAGCAGAACAAACGCCATGTGTATCAAGGTCCCTGCAGTATTGAAACCTCAACTCCCCCCAAAACGAAAGGGGAGAACAATTAACAAGTTTGTAAAATATGGCCCAACGTCCTAGGGATCCATGGCTCCAAGTACTGAAAACATACAAAGCAGACAAAAGGTTTATGGGAAATACGAGAAGCATCACAGCCGCTTTTGGTGAAAAAATTGGGTGGCTCTGAAAAGAGCCTTTGGGTTTAAAGCTGGCACTTACTTAGGGGGGACTTAAGCCCGCTCGCCACGGATGCGGCGCGCCAGCTGGATATCCTTGGGCATGATGGTGACGCGCTTGGCGTGGATGGCGCACAGGTTGGTGTCCTCGAACAGACCCACCAGGTAGGCCTCGCACGCCTCCTGCAGCGCCATCACGGCCGAGCTCTGGAAGCGCAGGTCGGTCTTGAAGTCCTGCGCGATCTCGCGCACCAGCCGCTGGAACGGCAGCTTGCGGATCAGCAGCTCGGTGGACTTCTGGTAGCGCCGGATCTCGCGCAGCGCCACGGTGCCGGGCCGGTAGCGGTGCGGCTTCTTGACGCCGCCCGTGGCCGGCGCGCTCTTGCGGGCCGCCTTGGTGGCCAGCTGCTTGCGGGGCGCCTTGCCGCCGGTGGACTTGCGAGCCGTCTGCTTGGTGCGAGCCATCCTTACAACGTGACAGTTGCCTTTACTGCAGAAAGTGAAAACACATTGCGCAGCCACCTTAATTTATAGGGCCAGGATAACAACTATTGGGCCCAAACTCATTCAAAAATCCCCGCGCCTTCCCCTGATTGGGCCATCTACCGGAAGTGCCCGGATGAAGAACTGCTTTCGGATTGGTGAATTCACTCCTTATCCTGCCTCTCGCCATCGCTGACGTCATTTTATTTACTCTGTTCAGTGGGAAATAAATCTTACACTATGTGCTTCAGCATCTTAAAATTTAAGGCTAGGTATTCACACAATACGTCGCGTTAAGTCCTAATGGGTGATTTCACGCGTCTAAGAAGAAAACTACTAAAATTGCTGATGGATGCTTAGGGACATTTATGTATGTGCTTGTTCAATACATTCAGAATTTTCTTGGGTGTGGCACGAATACTGTGGGTATAATACTCTTGATCTTCATCAAGATCAAGAGTGATAAGCATCAAGGGACTTCTTTCCGTAGCAAAGGTGTTTTGAGTGTTCCTTAACCCTCTTAGTTTATCTTTAATAAAAGGCCAGTGCCCTCCATTATAGAATTTCCCACAGGTGCATAGTGTGTAAGTAGTACTTGCAATGGAACAAATAAAGCAAGCTTAAAAACCACCGCTTTAACAGAGAACAATGTTGCTTTTGTTGGAACTAAAGCCGCAAGGCTAGAGACTGATTTAACCACAGGTACATTAAATCCAAACCTGTTCTCCATACTTTAATGTCCAAGAAAGTGTAAAATACTAGAGCGTTGACATTCTATTAACATTTAACCAGAATATCCGAACATTTGACATGGATTATAGCATGACAGCTCTCTCACTGGAAAAGGTGGGTGGCTCTTAAAAGAGCCTTTGTACGTTACGGGAAGTCTTGATGCTGGAGGAAAGCGACGTGCAAAGTCGTGTAAACGCTTTACTTGCCCTTGGCCTTATGATGGCTCTCGGTTTTCTTTGGCAGCAACACTGCCTGGATGTTGGGCAGGACGCCGCCCTGCGCGATCGTTACACGCCCTAAAAGCTTGTTGAGCTCCTCGTCATTGCGGATGGCCAGCTGCAGGTGGCGCGGGATGATGCGCGTCTTCTTGTTGTCGCGGGCCGCGTTGCCCGCCAGCTCCAGGATCTCGGCCGTCAGGTACTCCAGCACGGCCGCCAGGTACACCGGGGCACCGGCGCCCACGCGTTCCGAGTAATTACCCTTGCGCAGCAAGCGGTGCACTCGGCCGACGGGGAACTGCAGGCCCGCCCGAGAGGAGCGAGTCTTGGCTTTTGCGCGAGCCTTGCCGCCTTGTTTACCCCGACCAGACATGTCGAACGATAGCAAAACCTAAACGCTCCTAATGAGAAAGCAAGCAGAGTATAACTAAAATGGACGGCAAGAGAACTATTTATACTAACTGGAGGTAGGCTGTGCGGCACTCTCTTATTGGCTAACATAGGAGAACCAATGGGAAACTAAAGCCTGCATCCTTCATTTGCATATAACCCTTCTTGTGAGTTTTGTTTCCCATGTCTTATCTGATCTAATGGGGTTATACCTTAATAGCAATAAAGTTGATTAGTTTGAGTATTTGGGAATACTATCTTTTAATGTAATCAGGAGTGAAAGTGATTATCTTTGTTTTTGTTAATGGCACTTTTTAGGTATTGTGAATTATGATGGGGGAGGAATGAAGTCAGAACAAATTCTACATAGGTAAAGTTTAAGAGGTACCTGTAAGCTCCTGTACCCTACAATGGGAAACAAGGCGGAACGAGCAAACCTAGATAATAAAGTCCCTGATTTAGGACTGAATATCTTCTACTTTATTCATAAGGACTTTGGTGATCATCTTAGAGACATGTAAATTAAGTGCAGTGCTCATTTGTTAAGCTGCAAAAGTGACAGACCCACAGCTATTATAGACCTTGCCATTGCCCAAGGAAACACTTGGGTTAGAAGCCAAGGCCTTACAGCTCCTGACTGGAAGTATTATCATCATTATCCAGTGTCTTTCCCAATCCTCCTAATTTCCCTGTTTTCTCACTTGCCCAAAGCACACAGGGTTTCTAGTCATTTCAGAATACTACTGTCACCCCCTAAATCTCACTATATCCCTCATGATTAGAGGACTAAGAACATTGCAGCACACAAGCTCAAGGAGTTTCAAGACTCTTTTGAAATGAGAGAATAAATATTCATCCAATGGCAGAGAAATATTCAAAATTGCTGTATAAATTTAAAAATACTACACTAATGTTACCATGAGTATTTGCCTGGTCTTAATTAACCACTCACATGGACGAATATAAAAATCAAGAGTACTGGGCCTTCCCTGGTGGTGCAGCGGGTTAAAGCACAGCACTAAAAAACTTAAGCCACTTCCACATGAGTTCTATCCCCACCTGCCCTGGAGGAGATCCACATGGCGCAGCCGACTTCTCCTGACCCTCCCGCTGCTCCTCTCAGCAGTGTAATTCCTAGATCTGCCTGCTCTACTCAGGCTCTGTCTCTGGTGAATCCTCTCACCCTCTGCATCTCTGGCCTATACCCCAGTTCTGTATAAATAAATAAATAAATCTTAAAAAAAAAAAATCAAGAGTACTGAGAGGTATCTTGTTCTTTTCCTACGATCTCTGTAGTAGCAGTAGATGGTTCCCACACCTGAGCAGTTAATTATTTAGGAGATTTTTTTGAAGGTTGAAGCCTAACTGTCAGCTTATTACCACATATGATGGTGGAAGGAACAACAGCTGGGTATGACAAAATCTAATTCTAAAACATCTCTGTCAGAAAACTTTGTTTTCATACAGGGAATCTGAAAGGGGAGTTTTTATTTTGCCTTGTATAGAATTTTTTATGTTCTCTGAATTTTTCTTTCAAAGATATTCAATACTCTTTATTTTCTATCATCACTTTCTTAACCACTTATAGCAATAAACACCAATAACCACTGACAGTGTCTTTGAAAGGTTTTTGGTTTTGTTTTTTTTTTTTATTCATACAGAACTGGGGTACAGGCCAGAGATGCGGAGGGTGAGAGGATTCACCAGGGACAGAGTGGGGAGCAGAACAGGCAGATTGACTAAGTACACTGCTGAGGGGAGCAGTGGGCGGGTCAGAAGAGGTCTGCCTCTCCATGTGGTCACCTCCAGGGCAGGTGGAGATAGAACTCATGCTGAAGTGGCTTAATCTTTTTAGTGCTGTGCTTTAACCCACTGCACCACAAGGGAGGGCCCTGAAAGGTCATGGAGTTAAAAAAAAAATAAGAATTTCAGAAGACTAAAAGGGAGGGCATGAAATCCTGAAGATGAAATAATAATGCATACAAAAATAAAAATTTAATCAATACATTAATTCACAAGAGAAGAATGAATCTGAAGGATCTGTGAATCACAAGGATCGAGAGAACATATGAGGTAGAATGCACTCAACATTTAATTACCAAGTACCTGCTAAATGTCAGACTGTTCTAGACCATGGAACCCAGCAGTTAGTGAAGCAGACACCTACCAGTTGCCTTGTGATGTTTTCCCAGTGGTAAGAGGTACACAGTAAACTAAATTCATTGTACAAGCTTAGAGTATATCTTTTGGTAAGGGGTGCTATGAAGGGCAAAAATAGGAAAATAAAGTAAGGAAGGAGAATACATGACAGACACAGGGATGGGCTGGGGAAATGTTACCAGGGAAGCGCCATTTGAGTTCAGACCTGGAGGTAGCTAAGGAGGAAGTACAAAGACTTCAACAACAAGGAAACCCAGAGGTATTCGAAGCTGAGGTAATGTGGAGTTAAGGGCCCCAAAATAGAATTATTCTAATTTCCTGAACAAGCTGTAGAATATTTTGGATGAAGCATCAGGTGTATAGAGGGCTGGGTAAAATAGAAGCAGCTGGAGTGCAAAAGAAATCACTCCATACCTCTTAGGGTTCTTCTAGGCAGGAAAATAATCAGCCATCAGATAGGTTGATAAGAGAAATAGTGCCAAAAGGAACTCTTAAAATAACTTATATGTGTCTTTTCTACACAGAAGAGAAACAGTATATATGACTGAGTACCTCGCCTGTGTGGCAGTAGATGCCATCCTAAATAGTTTAGCTAAGATAAGGAAGGTTGAGAGGAGAAAGGCTAAAGTCAGTTATGGTATTTACTAGGGAAACAAATGACAAGTATTCAGAGTTAATTCTGCTTGGGGGCAGGGCGGTGGCAAAATAAATTATCCTATGTGTGAGGAATTTACGAGATTGTAAATTCTAATTATGGAGCAGATGAGAAATACTTGTCTTGTGCTTTGGAAGCTGGGGCATACAGGACAAAGAAAAGAGATTTCACATGACAGACAAGAAGGGAATGGCCTCCTCTTAGAATAAAGATGAGATTTTGAGAGAACATCCTTACTGATAAACCTAGAGCAGAAGGCAAATCTAAACGAAGTTTGTCCAGGTCATAAAAGTCAGAAGCAGTGAATGCTTCAGTTAGAAAATGAACAGCAGCTTAGGACATGATCTTGATTTAAATTTGGGGAGGGCAAAGTATTTGGGCAATATCATATGATTCTTCGACCCTTCCGGGCTCAACTCAAAACAATGCGCTTGCTTTAAATGATGGTCACAGACCTTAAGATGCTCAGAGAGCCTTCACTGACCTCCAGTTCCCACACAGTTACGACAAAAGCCTACTATTGGCCTGTTGAGGAAAGTCGACCTGACCTTTTTGGAGAGACTGACCCCACATTGCCTTCCCCATTGAAAAGAACTGGAGTAGGTCTTCCAGGGAGAGACCCTTACAGCGGAAGTATAAATATAAGTACCAAATGTCACTTCAAGCCATCATTTAGAGCCCCTCCCATAAAATAAACCTTTTGCAGAATTTTTGTTTGTTTTGCAGTGTAGATTTTGTTACTGGGCACTGGCCTCAGTTTCCCTCAGCCAAAAAAAGGAAATAGTTCGAGGAAAAAGAAAGTGGCTGAGTTTGTTGACAAATGAGAGGGCAGCAGTCTGGGCATCAGAGTCATGTCTGAAAGACCACCATCCTGCTCTTTGGCAGGGTGTAGTTTTATTTATACAAAGGGAAACCGAAATGGGGAGGTAGGCAAGGGTTTGCAAAGGGGAGGGCGAAGGGCTCACCATGGAGTTGGAGACAGGTGGGGACCAGCTTTTTTTTTTAACAGCTGCTGTTGCCCTTTTCTTTGGAATACAAGACAAACAAGGAAAGAGAAATTGCAAGGGCTAGGGAAAGGCAAACTTTGCAATGGTTATCGGAGAGACTAATCTAGTCATAAAGATGTCCTTGTTGGCCCTCCCTGGTGGCGCAGCGGGTTTAAGCACTGCACTAAGAAGCTAAAGCCACTTCCGCATGAGTTCGATTCCCTCCTGCCCCAGAGGTGACCCACATGGCGTGGCAGACCTTTCCTGTCCGCCCACTGCTCCCCTCAGCAGTGTACTTCCTAGATCTGCCTGTTCTGCTTTCTGCTCTGTCTCTGGTGAAACCTCTCACCCTCCGCATCTCTGGCCTGTGCCCCAGTTCTGTACGAATAAATAAATAAATATTTTTTTTTAAAAAAAGATGTCCTTGTCAAAGGTAAAAAAAAAAGTTGTTAATGTTTATCTGAGAGGCCAGTCATTTGTAACTGTATCATAATCCCCATTCTCTGTCGTGGCAGTCCATTGCTATGGGAGAAAGGGGCATTGCATCTTCTGATTGCTTCCTGTTGAATGGGCTTGTCTCAGGAGGTTTATTGTGTGAGGCCTGCACTTGCGTGGACCACAGTTCCTGACACGATGTTTTTGCTCTCTTACAAAGCCAGAATTAAAACCTGCTTCAAAAAGCCAAAGAGAAGCAATAGTAGAGACTGTCACGATGTCAAGAATCTCATTCCATTGAATTACAGATGAGAATTAATATTCTAGTCACCCTAAGTCGAGCAATTCAACGGGTGTTTGGCATACATTGTGAGAACGGCTTGATGAAATCCTGTCAGCAAGTTCTCAAAATCAGTAAAATCTAGGTCCTTTATTTTCAAAAATACGTACAAGACAGATGTTGGGTAGGGGGCTAAAGGGAAGGGAACAGTAGTTGTTCCCAGTAACAATTCAAACTTCAGGAGCAGTGAAATTAAGACAATTTGATGCCAACTGGTCTGTCTAAGAATAACATGTTTACTTATAAATCACAAAACTACTATGTGACTTCAATATACCTGAGGGAAAACTAGCAAGGAGGTTAATGTTGAAGGAGGTTGGAACACACCGCCCTAGAATATATTGCTCTGTCATAATGACAATTAAAAAGAACCTGAAAAACAGTGACTGCAATAAAATGTCAACTTGTTTTCCTTAAAAGCATGGGATGAAATTCCCATATGAAGTGTCTTTCCTATACCTGAAAGATGGGACGATATGGCTGAGAGAAATCTGTACAAACCAACCTTGTTAAGCCAAACATTATCTTACCAGTTACTTAACCCAATTAACATTCTAGCTTAACCCTTTTGTATTGTGGTATTTTACAATTTACTACTGTTTGTCCAATTCAGTTTATAAAGCACTCTAGTAACTGTTTCCGTGGGTCACTTTTCTTGTGAAAACTCTCATGTACATATAAAAAATAATTTCAAAATTTGTATATTTTTTCCTGTAGGTTTCCTTCCCCCCATTACACTGTGTTTGTGTGTGTGAGAGCGTTTATTCAATTTCCCACACCAACAAGCAGACAGAGTGCTCCAGATTTCAACTCAGTTTTCACACTATCTGCCCAAACTTTAAACAAATTCTACAAGAAAAGGATAGAGTCCCAGACTGCTCTCTACTTCATATACTGGTCAAAACCCCACAATCATCTATAGTAACTAGAGGGAGGCTTGTATCTTCCTACTGGCTGTCACTAAGTACCCAATAGGAAATCATAAACTGCATCCTTAATTTGCATATTACACTAGCGGTTTTCTGTGCATCTAACAGCTGACAATGGATTAGAGTTTCCCATAAGTGCCTCTTCAGGTTAAATTAAAGTTTTACAGCTACTCAAAAAAAAAAAAAAAAAAAAAAAAACCTCGAGATCTGTTTGCTCACCAGATCATCTATTACTAAAGACAGAAAAAAAAAATTGTAAAGAACTGACAAGATAGTGGGGTTTGGCCTAAGAGTAGTAAAAAATGAAGAGTGACATGGTTTGTTCTGTTAGGACACAAGAAAGACTTTATTTCCCATTTCTCAGCTGTGAAAAGACTTAATAGGCTGACTGTTAGAAAGACAGTGAGAGAGGGTCAGAGAAGACAAAGGAGTGTTATTGGATCTTGGGCAACACCGACCAAGTGATCTGAGAGGCCGAAAGTCAGGGACTTTTATACTGCTTCTAGGGTGGGGCATCTTTTCTTTTTTCGGCGTTGCTTGTCCGCTTTTTTCGTGCCCTTTCCTTTCAGGTGGTATTTTTCGTCTGGGTGCAGGTTCTGATTCTTGTCAATTTCTTCTGCCACGTTCCGATTCTTCTCAGTGTCTTCATTAGGGTGCAGGCTCCGGATTCGTGTCACTTTCTTCATCCCGCTGGAGGCTCCGGATACTTGTCAGTTTCTTTCTCCTGTAGAGGTCCGGATTCTTGTCAGTTTCTTGGTTGGTGTAGGCCAGACTTCTGCCAGCCTAACACTAACAACATCCCTAGTTCAAAGGGAATTTGTGGAATATGCAAAACAGCATTGATAAGAGTGTAAACAGCTATTGAAAAAGGCACTTTAGGGATATGTAGTAAAAAACAAAATATATATCATTTGACCCATAAATCCTATATATTTTTTGTAACATGGTATGATAGAACCCTCAGACCTCCCAAAAATGATATGTTGAAACCCCACTCCTCACTGTGTTCACATCACGAGGTGGGGCTTCTGGGAGGTGATTAGGTAGGTCTGATACCCACCAAGGCTCTGCCCTCATCAATGGTATTAGTACCTATGTAAGACACCCCAAGGAGCTTGCTTACCCCTTTCAACCTGTAAGAACACAGAGGAATGAGGAAGCTGGCTTTCACCCTCAAATGGCTTGGTCTTAGGCTTCTGAGTTTTGAAAACTGTGAGAAATATGTTTATTTTTTAAGTACTTTAGATATAGTAGCTGTAGGGGGCAATGAAAAATTTATTTTTACTACCTTCTAGGTTCTTCTTGGGTGGGTGGAGCAAGTAATTATCACACAGATCAGTAGGAAAAAATGAACAAATATAATTACATGCGTGGTGTCTTTAAATAGCTGTACATTCTACAGGTACATTTACATTCTAAATGAGGTAGACAAATGGGACTTCGGATGTTAAGGAGAGGAGAGAAGGACTCACAAAAAATAGATGCTCTGAAACTATTGGCTCAGCTAGAGATAGACTACTATTTTTGGAATGACTCTAAGTCTGAGTTGCCTTCGCTCTGGTCGTTAAGGCCATGGTAAGCGTTTCTCAGGTAGTCCAGATCTCACCGTTCCAGGAGGAACTTCAAGGTCAGTGATTCTTAACCGCAACCTGAATTTGCTTGTCTGGGGGGAGTGTGTGTTCATAATCTATAAAATAAAGCTAATTTTAAAGACAAGCCTCCCTTTCAGTTTATTTTGCATATAATGCCATAGGAAGTGTTTTGCCAACAGCGGTGGGCTTTAAGATCTGTGTGAAAGATCTTTATGAGATCAGGAAAAAGATGCTGTAAATTTTCTCTTAAAAGGGGTCCTGTGAGGAATTCTACTTTAACTTTTATTACTTCATCCAATGATACCTGTGTCATCTCCATAAGATACTCATAAACCGAGAAACCTTTGCTCCTATTAAATACGCAGTCCACAGCTGTTGATCGACTTCCCCTCTCCCTACACCCATTTATTCTTTCCTGTCCCCACTACCTCTTTTGCCTCAACCAGTCATTCGTATTTTGCAGTTACATTTGGAGTGTCTTGGCCTTCCAGAGAAAAGTACAAAGAAAATGCAGCACCACTTCCTTTCCAAGGGGGACCCTCCCAGACAGCCAGGAGGTGGCGCCAGATGTCCAAGGGCGGGAAATTCAAACACTGTCACGCCCAGCGGTAGAGGCCCACCCTTTCCTGCCTTCAAAAGGTGAATTACTCAGGAAACCGGAGCCTGGGTTTCAGAGTTGCAACATTGAAAAAGCTGTAAACGCACTGTAGTACTCGGTAAACAATTGAATTGGGGAATTAAGTGTGATCTGTGCAAAGAGAGCTGGAGTGTATACCGCTACAGATATAAGCAAAGGAACACGGACAATTTCATTGTAAACCGATTATAAGAGCTCAAAACCTGCCCCTTTCTTCCCAACGTAATTACACTACTTGGTAGTAAAAGGTCTTTCAATTATTCCCCTAAAGAGTAGTTATACAGCTCTCTTGTTACAAAGTAGGTGGCTCTGAAAAGAGCCTTTGAATCAATCATAGCCTACAGAGGTATTTACTTGGCGCTGGTGTACTTGGTGACGGCCTTGGTGCCCTCGGACACGGCGTGCTTGGCCAGCTCGCCGGGCAGCAGCAGGCGCACGGCCGTCTGGATCTCCCGCGACGTGATGGTCGAGCGCTTGTTGTAGTGCGCCAGGCGCGACGCCTCGCCCGCGATGCGCTCGAAGATGTCGTTGACGAAC
>NW_004567149.1:2558136-2559243 GCF_000260355.1 Condylura cristata | reverse complement strand
CTGCCCAACATCCAGGCCGTGCTGCTGCCCAAGAAGACCGAGAGCCACCACAAGGCCAAGGGCAAGTAAAGTCAACGGCTGAACATTTTCTCTACCAAAGGCTCTTTTCAGAGCCATCCACACTTTCACAAGAAAAGCTGTTATCACTACTCAGTTTAAATAGCAGTAAGACGTACCACTAGTACGTGCAGTTAATACAAATTGAGACTAATGAAAGAGCCTTAGGCAGGTATGTCAATATCCCCTCACTAAAAGCGATGTAATTTTCGTCGAGCCAAAAGGAAAAACAGTCCCGGATTAGTCTTTCTGAGCTACAGTGAAAATCACTTACACGTACACGTAACGTACACGTACATTTATCCAGTATATGTAAATACGCAAATACTTAAGTACTGTGTATGTAATTTTGCCTTTTTTTTTTTTTTTTTTAAGAAAGGGGAAAGTAGTTAAACAAGACAAGGGCTGAAAGTGTTAGTCCAATGGACTTGATTTCTTTCAAGGAAAGTGACCCAGTACACCGGAAACATTCCAATTTGGTGCAGACACACCCCCAATTAGTAATCATGACTTTGTCAAGAATCAGATCACATTGAATCAGAAGCTATGTTTATCTTGATCCTGGAATAGCTTCCCATGCACACTACTTGAGCCCCCATCGAAATTAATCCTTTCCATTTCCAGTAGCCAAAAAAAAAAAAGTGGACTTTGGGGTTGTTCATCCAATCGGGTTCTCTAGTGATGCATCAACCTGACAGGGTAAGACGTCAGCCAATAGTTTTATCGCGCGGGACATTTGAAATATTAGCAACCCAATCAGAGTGCGTCTAACTATATTTAAGGGCAACTTTGCCTCCCTCGCGATCACAGACGTCTAGTACGTGCCCAGTGTTTCCAGATGGCTCGCACCAAGCAGACGGCTCGCAAGTCCACCGGCGGCAAGGCGCCCCGTAAGCAGCTGGCCACCAAGGCGGCCCGCAAGAGCGCGCCGGCCACGGGCGGCGTGAAGAAGCCGCACCGCTACCGGCCGGGCACCGTGGCGCTGCGCGAGATCCGGCGCTACCAGAAGTCCACCGAGCTGCTGATCCGCAAGCTGCCGTTCCAGCGGCT
>NW_004567149.1:2539727-2558036 GCF_000260355.1 Condylura cristata | reverse complement strand
CTGTTCGAGGACACCAACCTGTGCGCCATCCACGCCAAGCGCGTCACCATCATGCCCAAGGACATCCAGCTGGCGCGCCGCATCCGTGGCGAGCGGGCGTAAAAACAAGCACGTTTGCTCGCAATTGAAAAAAGGCTCTTTTCAGAGCCACCCACAATTTCACGTTTAAAAGTGGCTGTAACTTCACGAGATCTAAATGCATTGACAGTAGTCCTTGAAAGTATAGAGGAAAGTTATGCCCTTGGGGGGGGTGTAGGTCTTAAGCTGAGTCATGCTGGCTATATCGAAATACTAAAAAACCTGATACACAGTTATTACTTACAATGTAATTTGTAACTAAATATAAAGTGAGATGGTACCTAAATTACAACAGAATGTTACAAATCCAAGTTGAATGTAACAAAACAGGTTAACAAGTTCCAGTTTCTCAAATTTACAGCTATCTCAAACAAGATAAAAGCATGGTTTATTACTTTGGTACTGTGATGCTTTATTTTTCTATGACTTTACATACTCCATCTTCAAATATTTTTTGTTACTTTTTAAAATAATATACTAGTTTATTTTTACATCATTTTTTACTTTTTTTTTTCATCTCAATCGTAATCCCAGTGGGTTTCCCATCACCAAGTCAGCCATGTGCCATCATCATCATAGTCCAGTGCACTTTCCTCCCCCACTTTTTGATCCCATTCCCCACTCCACCCCCACAAAATGTCTGTTATATATATGGCTTGCACTTTCCTCCCCTCTCCCCCCACTTTTTGATCCCATTCACCACTCCACCCCCACAAAATGTCTCTGGTATATATATGGCTGTTCATTATTATTATTTTCTTGTTTGGTCCTGCTATGACTGAAACCACTCGGTATTTTTCTTTTTCTTTCTGGCTTATCTCACTAAGCATGATCTTTTCCAGCTCCATCCGAGTTGCTGCAAAATACATGTGTTTTTTTTTGTTTTTGGTAATTTATTTATGATTTTTTTTTATGAACCCAAAATCTGGGGAACAGGTCAGAGGTGTGGGGTGAGAGGCTTCACCAGAGACAAGAATGGAGAGCACAACAGGCAGACTGTAAAGTGTACTGAGGAGGGGAACAGTGGTTGCCCTGGAGCAGTCTTCCACCTTTGGGTCACCTCCTGGCCCAGAATTGTATGTGCTGCAGTGACCTTGCATAGCATCATAGTACTGTGCTTTAATCCGTTGTGCCACCTCGGAGGGCCCTATTTTTTTGTGATTTCTATATAGATATAGAATTTAGAGCTCTCAAAATTTGTTTTGATGTCAATTAATTTTTTTTTTGATTGTTCTCAGATTTGGGAAATCTTTCAAGATGTTTGCACATGTGAGTTGTAAAAATCGAAAGTGTTATTCACAATTTGACTTCTGGTGTAACAGGGTAGTTCCCAGGAAAACGGGAAATACCAGGTTCTGTGGCCCACCCAAGGGAGGGTGGAAGTGAGCAGGGAGGAAAAAATGGAGAAAGACTGGAGAAGGAAGGAAGCAAAAAGACCTGGAGGAGGTGCATGGAGCAGAGACTTGAACAAGCTGTGCTTGCTTTTTGGTCCTGGAGTGGCTGAAACAGTTGTGAGTGAGAGACCCAGGGAGAAGTTAATAATGGAAGCTTTTATCTTGATTTTGATTTTGTTCTTTTCCTTCCAGTCCTGTCTTGCTGTTTTTGACCCTTCTTTATGGGTACCCATGAGGCAAATTTTTGGGCCTAGCTTTGGGTCAATCCGGTTTGGCTGGACATTTATCCATGAGGGTATGGGTAACTTCAGGTATTCGATTTGGAAACTAGATTCTTCTTTTCTGTTTTGCACACTGGTGGTATTCAAGCTCCTTTCCATTAAAGGTCTTATATGTTTTGCCTTGATGCTGCAGATGGCAGAACCTATTTAGCACAGTCAATATTGGGAGTTCTAGGGTGCCCCTCTCCCTGCCCTGTAACAGTTCTGAGCATTTCAAGTCTTGGTTCTTTCCTACCCATTCATTCCCACTGCTGGATGCGATGGATATGAAGGACAGGGCTCCCTAATATGTTCAAAAAGGCCTTACAATTTGGTATGTGGACTATTGTAGCTGAGGTCAACTGAAACCCTGTAAGGCCAAAATGAAAAGGTATGATTCCTTTAAATTACTTAGAAGAATAAATATAGGGCTCTGGTGAATCCTCTCATCCTCCACATCTCTGGCCTATACCCCAGTTCTGTATGAATAAATAAATCTTTAAAAAAAATGAAATAAATATAGGGGCTCAAAGATACTAGTGGAAATAAACTTTCTATCTGAAAAGCTTTTGTGTAAGGGAGGGCAAACATCTAATTACAGAGCAACTGATCTTCATCATGAGTCATCCTTCTAGTGATGTGTCCCCCTCCTCTCTCTGAAATCCAGACATGGCTCTATCCCATTCTTGAGATCAATCAAGCTACTCCCATTTTTACTCACTCATGTTGGACTTTTCCTATGTTGAATCCCTGTCTGTATGTAATTATTTTTCCTCACACTAATCTGTCTGACGTTACTTCAGTTAATTTAGTAGCTCAAAAAGAATGCAAAGGGGAACATTTTCTCTCCTCCCCAACAAATACATAGATGTCATCATGACATCTAGTCTTGCATCATCTTGCTCAGAATCCAGATGAACTTGTCAGTGAGCATACTTTTCCTTGAAGTCATTCTTATATCAGATTGCCTAGCAACAATTGAGCTATATATGAACATGTCTGACAATCACATTATACATTTCAACCCCTTACTAAATATATATTTAAATAAAGTTTCTCTTATTCAAGTCCCAGATATGCACAGTAGGATCCAAATAGACAAAAGGTGAGCTGTATTTGAAGGAAAGAGCATAAAAATAAGTGTTAACGAATTATTATTTAAATAAAATTGTAATTCTAAGAGACCAAGTATAAATACTAGTAGGGCCCCTCCCAAGGCCTTGATGTTGTGGAGCCAGACATTTGAGTTTTGTTAGCCTCAAGGTAAATCTGCCTCTAGGTAATGGCTATGCTCTTCCTCATTACACCTGCTTGGTTCTAAAATGCCTCAGCAGAGCAATCTAGGTGTTTAGAATCACTAACCCTGGATGATGTTCTGGCCTCTGAGACAAACTCTTATTTTGCATGATGCTTTGGATGATAGTATCAGGCTCAGAGAGATAGCAGGAGGAAAAAATTAGGCGGAGGGTCAAAGTCCACTCTGAGGAATCTGAACATTTTCACCATAAAGGTGAACTCCCTGGGATAACTTCATGTTATAGATCTGTTCTGTGCTCATTAACCATTTCCTTTACAGTGGACTCCATCATAGGAAGAAACTAAAAACCATGGATTTATTGGAGGAGTGAGTACAATAGCTGACATTGATAGTCTATCATAGGTCACAAGTACCATGTGAACTAATTGACCTGACTTACTTGTAATTCTCATAACTCTGAAAGAACAAGTTTTCTCACTGTCTCCATTCATAAATCCACACTCCAACGTCTTATCAATCAAAATGATAAGAAATGAATGAACAAATCTAATTTCCTCCTGGGTGGCTACTAAGTCACAGAAAACGGGGGCCCTCCCTAGTGGTGCAATGGGTTAAAGCACAGCACTATGAAACTAGTGGAAACTGCTTCAGCAGGAGTCTGAACCTTGGCCAGGGAGGTGACCACATGACTTGGCAGATCTCTCCTGTCTCACCTGCTGCTCCGCTCAGCAGTGTACTTTGTCAGTCTGCCTGTTCTGCTCCCCACTCTGTCTCTAGTGAAGCCTCTCACCGCCCCTGCACTTCTGGCCTATACCTCAGTTCTGTATGCAGAAATAAATAAATCTTTAAAAGAAAAAGAAAGAAAGAAAATGCACTACCTCAGAGGGGAGATGGAGGAACTGCTCTGCTTAAATTCTATCATCACAGGCCTCTGTCTGTCAGAGGCACAATATGAGACAAAGAAGGTAAATGGACCCTAAGTAGCATCAGGTCAGGTCTTAAGAGATGTTCTCTAGATACCATAACAAGGGCAGAATAATAATTTCCTTGGAAATCTTGGGATTTTGCTCCAAAGCAAGTATTTGCTTGTGTCTTCTCCATAACTTTTAGTACAGACCTCTCCTGCAAAAGGCTATTAGCAATACCTGATGATTAAACACTTAATATAGGGCTAGACCAAATAGAGATGCGCTTTATATGTAAAATACACACCAGATCTTAAAGACAGGTCATGAAAAAGTTAAAGCTCATTAATATTTTAGATTAATTACTTAAAATAATATTTTGATCATAGGAAACTAAAATATGAAAATAGATTAGTTTTTTCTTTTAAAAAATGTGGCTACAGGAAAATTTTAAATTGCATAAGTGTTTTGCATTTCTGTGGACTAGCACTAGTATACAGAGAATACTTATACTGGATCTCTGATCAGAAATTAGCTACATCCTTAAATCACTAATTCTCAGTAATGATCCAATTTTAAGTAGTGATCACATCATCTCAAAGTGCATTATCTAGAATGTGTTTGGAAAACTGGAAAGCAGTTAGTAGCCGTGCTTGCCACGTTCTAAATTAGAGCTCAAGAAAAGCTAAACCAAGCTGTTGTTGCCATTGCACCCTAATTCCCTGCTCCCTTCCGAAATCCTCTAATAGTGTAATCCAGTCTTGCACCAGACCTGCTCACCTCTGTCACAGATTTAAACTACAAAGTCACTTTCTATATTTCTTTAGACGCAGAAGAAATGTTATTAGAGCTTTCCCTAAGAAAAGCTATTTAATTTTTGAGTCATGAGACCACTGTGTTCCCACAGAAGAAAAAAAGGTGTAAACCATATCTTACTAGAAGCCTTTAATTCTGCTACACTTGTATCATACACAGACATTTCAATAATTGTCACGATTGCATTATCAGTCAATTTCGCTTATGCAAAATTCATTGCCATTTTGGCTAATGAGCTATGTGGGGGCAATTACTTGAATATGTTATTGCCATATTATTTTATAATAAGTGAGATGCTGAAATGTTAAATGCTGAGATGTTGATGTCAAGATAAAATGCAGGTTTCATGAACTAAATAAAATCGAGGCATACATATTTCCCAACATGATTAATTTTCGACTCAAGTGAATGACTCATTCGATGAAAGTCAGTCAACTATCTGCACAATTGTGAGGTAATGGAGTAAAAGTAAAAAACATGAAAAACACTGAGGAAGCATTCTTGAAGACGAAAGCCTCGGCAAAATTAGAGATTTTTATATATTCGATTTTTAGAACTACTTTTCATTTGAAAGCAAAAGACATTCTTAATCTATACAAATATATTTGCAGGACACATTCAACTTGGAGTCAATTGTACATCCTATAAATTGACATCCCAAAAGGCATTCACAAAGTTTGAAGAAAAATTAGAGAATCACTTTGTTACAGGGCAGGGAGAGGGGGCACCACTGAACCCCCAAACCTGCCTGATCCAAATAGATATGCCATTTGCCGCATCAAGAGAAAACATGTCATACTTTAATGAAAAGGAACTTTAATACAGTGAGTATACAATACCAAAGACAAAGAATGTAATTTCTAAATCAAACATCTGAAGTCACCAATCCCCTCGTGGGCAAAAGTCCATCCAAAAGGGATGGGCGCAAAGCAAGGCCTGAAAGCCGTCACCTAAAGCACCTTCTGGCCGGGACTCATGGAAAAGGGTCAGAAATGGCTGGACAAGTCTGGGAGGAAAAGAACAACATCAAAATCAATATAAAACACTGCCAGAGTCACCTCCCTACAGGTATCTCACCCACATCTGCTTTAACCAGTCCAGGGTGAAGAAACAAGCATGGTTTCTTCATCACATGCTTGCTGCTCCACATGTCTTCCTCAGGTCTCCTTCTGGCTCTCCATCCTGCTTCCTTCTCTCGTTTTCTCTCCTCAGTTCCACCCTACTTCTGGGTGGGGCAGGGAACCTGGAACTTCCCGTTTTCCTAGGGACCACCCTGTTACAACTTCTCTTAGCTTAGTTTGATTCTAGCCCTGTCTTACATTAGATGTGGTGTAGAAATCAACCAAATGCAAGGACTTGAAAGTAACTGAAGGAGAAAGGAACCCTAGGTCATGCATGGTGCTATCACCATAATTGAGAATATATTGGGAAAGTCTTAGTCTTTCTGCAGCTTGACCCAATCTGAACTAATAAGATGGCCCCAGTGGCAGATGTCCAGGCGGCTCAAAGAACCAGGAACAAGGAAGATGCTGAGACCCAGACATTGCAGCTGTCCATTGTTCTCTGCACTTTGGCTCCATTCTACTCTATTTCTTCATCAGATCCCTGGGTTTCTCTTACATTGTATTGAAGAAGACAACTCTCCACCCTTAACATCAGTTCACTCCAGTTTCTGTACCTAATTGACAGTGATTGAGCAGGAAAAAAATGTAATAGTTTCATATTGGCCCAGTGATCTCTGGATCAGTCAACAACATCCTTTTGTCAGAAATCCTTCCTTGCTGAAATGTCACTCCACAGATGACAGTGGCTATTAAGATACACTGGCCATCAAATTTTAAATCAAAGATAAAGACCAGCCTATTTGAGATCAAGAGCACTTCAGTTTCACTCTCCATATTATCGGAGAGCCAAATACGGTTAATTGTGCTCTTGAAATGGGCTAGTGGAAACAGATACGATCTGTCCGTGTAAAGACACACATAATCAAAGACTTCATGTGAGAAACAAAGATGTTATGTATCTCAAACATTTTCACATTTATTTTGTGTTGAATGATAATATCTGGGGTATATCGGGTTAAATAAATTATATTAGTAAATTATTTCACCTCCTGTTTCATTTTTCCTTATATATGTGGCTACTGACAACACTGTTCCACAAATTATTAATTCACACATGCATAGATCCTTTCATTAACTGAGCATCTTCAAAGTACAATTTATGGGCTAGTGGTGCTCAGGGAATCTAAAATATCATAGATGGCTATTTCTAACAGGAGCACAGAAGGTAGGATAGGATATCTGGGAATAAAGGTAATAAAAAATGTGAAGATATATTTGGAGAAAAATATCCTCAACAGATACACAATATATGAACAAATGGAAAAACATAAAATGTTCTTAGGAAAACTCAGTATCTCCCCAAACAAATTTCTAAATATGACACACTCCCCATAAACAACCAATAGGGTGATAAGGGTTTTTTAAGTATGTTGGGGAGCAGGGGTTGAAAGGGGCATGAGGGGTGAAGGTATCTTAAAGTACAAAAGGAAAAACAAAGCTAATCGAACAAAAAATAACCCGGAAATTCTGAAAAAGAAAGGTAAGAGGGAATTCGTTGTATCAGTTGTAAAAGTTATAAAGGATGTTTATTAAACATTCCATTATTTTTTAATTATCTACAATGGGTCGTGCATTTTCAACATTGAAGATAGCACTGTAAACATACTTAACATACTTAAATTGAGATTTCATCTTAGAAATGACCAAAGACCTAAAGAAAAAAGTAGGAAACCAAAAACTAGCCCACTTATCCTTGGAATTTAGCTTATCAAAAAGGAGGCATCTCTCGTGGGGGTGGGGCAGAGATAAGAGGGAGAAATAGAGAAGTGGTTGGAGTGTGTGTGGGGTGTGTGTGTGTGTGTGTGTGTGAGAAGATGGTTCCATATATTTAACAGCAAAACAGGAGTTTTAAATGCAAATTTCACAAGTTACTGGGAGAAACCACGGGGCAAGTGTCTTGTTGTGATCTCAAAGCTTTTTCAGTTCCTGATTCTGAAGAATGCGAAGATTAAACTTTCTCAGGTCAGTTGAACGGGGCTGGGCTCCACAACAAAAGCGGCCACACAGGTCTTAGGAACCCCCCGCCCACACCCCCGACCCCCGAACCTGCTTCAAGAAAATGTGTCCATCAGAACAGCAGAATTAAAAACAGGACGCTGGACTTCCTCTATCCCGGAGAATCAGTGAAACGAGGAACGCACAGACAGCACTGTTAATGGGAACTAAAACCCCTTATTAGCGATCATCTTCACCCATACACATTATCAGTCCTCTGTTCTCACACAGAAACATTTGGAATGAACAAGGCACGTCAAACACCCTAACTGTTTCAGTTTGTCTAGACTGAGCACAGACCCGCCTGCCAGGACAAAATGGCCGACTAAAGTTGTGCTTCGTTTTCAAAGCCGTACCTTAGCCCAAAGCTTCCTCACACAGGATCCCTGGGACCTAGTCTCTTCTCAAGAGCTGGAAGGGCTCTTGCTGCTGCTGCGGCTGCATTTTAGGAGGGTTTTTGCTGCTGCTGCCAAGGCAAAGGGGAATTAAAAAAGAGGAGAGCAAAGAGGGCCCCGCCCACTGTCTTTGCGGGTGGAATACCGACACCGAGACTGACCACCTGACTGCGAAAAACACGGCCTTTAATACATGCCAGGCACTAAAGTCCGAGGATTAAAGGGCAAAAAACCAAGAGAAGCAAGACGAGAGGGGCCCAGCCACTCACCAATGACATGCGGGCTGACAGTGACGGGCTGCGGGCGCGGGCCAACCCGCCGGCGAGGCGGGACTTTTGAATGACTTCCCAGTCCAATCGGAAGCCCGAGAAAGTGCCTAGTGGCTTCGCTGCTGTCTCTGCAGTTCTCACAGCCGGGCTGGGCGGGGCGCGCAGATGACCCCAGTCCCTGACGGGAACTGGCGCCCCGACCGACCCGACCCGAGCCGAGCCCCGCAGGGCGAAGGGCAGGCCGCAGGGCGGGGGCCACCGCCTCCGCCGCTCGCGGAGCGAGTGACCGCTGCCCACCCCGACCTTGGAGTGCGCGCTACGGGGCTCGGCAACAGGGGGTGTTCGGCTCTTTTTTTGAGACAAGTGGTGGCTCTGAAAAGAGCCGTTTTGGGTTTCGGAAGCAGGCGTCCTGGCAGCCTACTTCTTCTTGGATGCCGCCTTCTTGGGCTTGGCAACCTTGGGCTTGGCGGCCTTGGGCTTCACAGCCTTGGCCGCGGGCTTGGCAGCCTTCTTGGGCTTGGCAGCCTTGGCCTTCTTGGGGCTCTTGGCTACTTTCTTGGCCACAGCCCCTGCCGGCTTCTTCGCCTTCTTCGGGGTCTTCTTGGCGCTCTTCTTCGGGGTGGCCGCCCCCGCAGGCTTCTTGGCCTTCTTGGCCGCCCCCGCGGGCTTCTTGGGCTTGGCCGCGCCCGCCTTCTTGGCCTTGGGCTTGGCGTCGCCGGAGACCGCCTTCTTGTTGAGCTTGAAGGAGCCCGAGGCGCCGGTGCCCTTGGTCTGCACCAGGGTGCCCTTGCTCACCAGGCTCTTGAGGCCGAGCTTGATGCGGCTGTTGTTCTTCTCCACGTCGTAGCCCGCGGCCGCCAGCGCCTTCTTGAGCGCGGCCAGGGACACGCCGCTGCGCTCCTTGGAGGCGGCGACAGCCTTGGTGATGAGCTCGGACACCGGGGGCCCGGACGCCTTGCGGCGCGCCCCGGCGGGCTTCTTGGCCGCCTTCTTCTTCACCGGGGTCTTCTCCGCGGGGGGCGCGGCGGCGGGAGCGGCGGGAGCGGTCTCCGACATGTCGAAGGTCTGGACTCGGGTGCAAGTGGCGAAGCGCCGATGGGCTGCGCGGGCCGGGCGCCGTATATATAGAGCGCAGGCGCTCGCTGATTGGTGCTCGGCTCGCCCGCCTGGCTGGCAGGCTCGCAGCCGCCGCGGTGCGCCCAAGTTGTGTTTGTTCCACTTCACAAAAGGGGCAAAAAAGGAAAATGCCCCGCACGAAATCACCCGCGTTTGGTCGGGAAAGGATCCGAGAAGCCTCAGGCTTCGTGTTCTCCGTTTTTTCCCCCTGCAGCTGCAAAGACAAAGCGCCCAGGCGCCCCCAATTCCCCCAACTCCCGGGGAAGTCCAGGGCACTTGGAGACCACTTTCTGTTTTTCTTCTAAATTACCTATTCGCTCCTTTGCCCCTGAAAGTTCTTTTTCTCAGGGATGGTTGGGCACATGCTTCCCTTCTTTTGGGGACAAAACCGAAAGGTTTTCCACCTAAATTTTCACGATAATTCTGTTTCTTCGCAAAGGAAGTAACACAGGTCCTCTATGAATTCTGCGTACAGACCCACAGGAACTGTGGACTGGGACGAGGATTCCCGGGCCGGTCCAAAGCACTTAGGACGGCATGGGTGTGGGCTCGTGAGCCTTGGGCGGGGGTCCTGCGTGGCGGGTGCTTAAAGACTTAAATCTTTCAGTTGAAGTCACTGAAACTATCAAATCCCTCTTTTCATAGTTGGGGGCGGGGCACTCTTTGCTTCTCCACAGGCGAGAAATTGGGCTGTTTTTAAAAAGCTCAAGGGTCCCCCTCTGGGTTGTGCAAGGCAGGGGGTCTAGCCCCAAAGAATAGGGATAATTAGAGAAGAAGGGAAACCTCCGAAGCCTGCAAAGAACCCTGCAAAGACTTGGCAGCGGGAGACATGGCGATGATGTGTTGTCAGAGAAAACAAGCGTTTATTTATTTTGTGTGTGTGTGTGTGTGTGTGTGTGTGTGCTCCACCAAAGAGATGAATTTCAGCACATGAAAATTCAGTTATTCCCAGTAGCGATACCTAACACGTCATAGTTGAGGTGGGCATTCTGGAAAGAGGAACGCAAAGATAGTGATAGATAGAAAGTAACTGACATCAGCGTATACCCTCTAAGATATAAGAATCTAAGAATTCTAAGAGGAATTATAGTCAGATGTGAAATAGAAAAATTTAGATGGCAACTTTTTCAATAAAAATGGAAAAGCACTAGGATATATACATTGGTGAGACCATTTCTCGTGCTCTAAAGATGACTTATGTATTCTCAAGTGTGCTTTACTTCTAGTTTGCTACTTCGTATTTCACCCTCTGGTCCCAAGCAATTGCCGTTCCTGTTTTGAGGGAAGAGGCTGAATAAACATTCTGCTCATAACATTTAATATAATCGTCAGTTCATAGTGTGGGACAGAGGAAGTTGTCCAAATCACCAGAAATTCCAATTCAAATGTCGTCTACATGGAAATATACATTAAAGATGTGACACTTAAGTTGTGGTAGTCAAAATGTGTTATGCAAATTACGTTCAAAGGAGGTATCTTCTTTTAGAATAAGGATAACACCATGGCTTCATTGAATGATGCTCATTCAACTTTTGGGAACTGTGTCTACTACCGGGAATTAACAGCTTAATACGATTAGTGATGGGTGAGTTAGCAGCTATGGAAAACCACATTAGACCATTAGACCTGCCATCCATCAGTGTGACTTTGGGCATAGGAAACCTCAGAAATGATTGAACAACTGAAGCCCCTTCATCATGTTAATATATTTTGGTAAATAACAATAAAATAGCATGCCACTTTGCTCTAATTCTGTGTGCGGTGAGGCGGCCCCTACCCGGGGTCTTACATTATGCAGACACTTGATTCCCTTCAGAGTATGTAAAGTTAAATGTTCACTCGTGCAAATAAGCTATTTCCAGTAGAAAGGGCAATTCCAAAACTCATGATTGCATTGTTAAGAAGGACATTAGGACATAACACAATTTTGTATCTGACTTTTCAGCCCTCTACTATTCTTTCATTCCTAGACGAAATACAAATTTCACTCCTTCATTGCCTGCTTTGACCTGGCTTTTTCAAACTCCTGGCTGCCTCATTAATAACTTTGACCCAAAGCACGAACTCCATCTATGTAATACTTGTATGAGAGTCATTTTAACTCTGAAAATTATACTTTGACACTTGGTGAGTTAGTTCATCCTAACAGCTATGAAGCAGACTTTAGACACCATTCTGAAAACTGAAAGATACAAAACCCTTAACCATAGATCTGGTAAATGTCCCCAAAAGTCTCAGGTTTTGAAACAAGATTAAACAAGATTTTCTTAAAAGTTTATTAAAAATTTGCTCCAAGGAAAATTCAGATGAAGGGTGTGGTCTTCCCACTCCAAGTTAACGGCCTCAAGATAACAAGCAGTAAATTGAGGAATATTGAGCAGTAAATTGGTTAACTATTACAAGGCAATACACTGTATTCCTCGATTGCCACACATCCTGAATATGAGGCGTCGACCAATTTTGCTTCATGGTGTTCGGGTTCTGGAGCTGGTAGACAAAGTTAAGTAAGCAGAACAGAATGTCAAGTCAAAAGTCTGTCCAGGAGCTAGAGGAACATCAAGACCTACACAAATAAGATGGATAGCAATTGCTGGAACTGGTGGTAGGCTGCAGACGGGAAATGACAAGTAAGTTTTCTTTCACTTGTCATGACACTAGTCATGCTCTTCAAGCCCTTTCTCACATGGCTTCAACAATTTCAAAAAGTTAAACTGACCCAGAAGGAAAGTACTTATCCACAGTGAGAACATATTTCTTTATACATCTTCCTAGTCTTGGTCTGTAGTGAAACAATCATAAAGCACAAGATGCAAACATATATTAGGCAACAGTCTTTATCAGAATAAGTGTAGACCCTCACAGGGGCTATTTTGTAAGAAACATGGATATAGGAGGTTTAATAGATTCGTTTAGACAAACAGCTTCTTTAGTCCTAGTCCATCGCTAAGTCATGCCTTAACCTTTCTCATGCTTGCTGACTAACCGTTAAACACAAGACACCAGGAGATCATTAAATAGTGGTCAGCCAAGCAAAGTGTTTCCTCTCAAGGAATTTATACCCGGTGAGACTGACACAGACATGCACAACTCATATAGTCTGAGGAGTCTCACAGGAAAGACACAGATCCCTGAGAGAATAGAAGAATAAAGAAATTCTTCTATTGCACTGGCTACAACTTTTTCTTCAAGTACAGCTGGAAAACCAGACACATGAAAACCCCTGAAAACTTGGCTTTTGAGGCTTTCGGATTTCAGGACTACTATATATGCCTCAGAATTAGTATGGGTCTTCAATAGTTTTGCTAATGCAGGTTACATGAAGAGAGAGAGATGAACTGCATTAGAAATTAAAACTGCGTATTGAATTAAGTAATTTAGTAATCGTCATCTTTATTTACTAAATATTTACTAAATTTTATAAAATGAATATGTTCATTTAGAACTATATAATTCATAGTTATAGGTTGTTAATAAGCAGATAGGTTATAAATGTATATTCATTTCTATTCTATACTGCACTATATATTTGTATCTATAATACTATATATAGAATATCTATGATACATGATATATATGTCACACATACAATGCTTACACACATCTTGTACTCTGTGCACCTGTAAATACATGGATATACATGTACACATATTATGTACATATATGTGTATATCATGTAAGATGAACTCAAAGTTCCTATTCCTGACAGTCCCAGATTAATCTGAGACTTGAAAAGTTACCTGCAGGTGAAACAGCTAAGCTGATAGTGCAGTGAAGACTTTTGACCCCTCCTGGTCCTGTCCCACTGAGAATGCTTCAGATCTATCATCAGTTTGCTGGTTTTATCTTTTTCCTGACCCTTTGTTTGGCTTCTCTATAGTCCGCATATAAGTGATACCATCCCATACCAACTCCTCCACTGACCAGCTGGGTGGCCCTCCCAGGAGCTCAGCCTTGCCCGACTTTCATTTCCTCTTCTAGAATAGCACCTCTTTAGGAAAAAGGTAAAGGTTTAATTATATAGCATCGGCATGTATTTCCTGGAAGAGCGCTGAGCAAACAGTAGGCTCTTATTGTAGTTTTATATTCCCACTAGTTCCTTGCACCATGAGTCCTTACCATTTAGGCGTGATTCTGAGGAAGTTGGTATTCTCCATCTTTTAGAGGATGGGTGAGAACAGACCATGTTCAACAAATTGTTTCACTAGATCTAATGATGGGTGGTGTCCCCCTGGCTGCATCTGAAAGGTCATACAATCTAGGCACTAAGCCAAGAAAAAGTCTAGCAAGAGAGGGAATTGGGCCACCTGAGAGGGAAGGTGTGTGTGTAGACCCGTGAACATGTGTATGCTTTTATGCATGAGTGTCTGCACATGAATGCAGTTGTGTTGGGGAATGGTGAGTGTGCACACAACCCAGGAGCGTCACCGTCACTCCGAATGTGCCCCCAAATTGCTGGTCTTATATCTCATTCCTTGCTCACCGCTCCATGAGCAAAGATGATGGCAACGCTCTCATAGTCATTCAGTCCTTGCCTCCTGGACTCTGGTGTCTGCACACTCTCAATGGCAGGTAGGTGTGGCTATCCCGGAGAAGTGGCTATTCCTTTACCCTGTATCTTTTCACTACTGAGCTCACATAAACCTGCTCACATTAAAGAGTATCTTCTGACTAGAATCAAGTTCTTATTATGTTGGCTTACTTAAGGCCTTATAGTTATGCCTCTGCTAAAATATAGATTTCTTACATTTTTCATAGCTGTTGATAGAGCACTTATATTTTCCTCTTAATTGCGTGAAATATTCCAAGAAAAATACAAAGACTGACTCAGAAGCTATGATTCCTTGGATTTAGCTTTGCCATTTACCAGCCGTATAATCTTAGACAAGCTAACTGACTTCTCTGTACCTCAGTTTTCTCATATATAAAGTGGCAATGCGGCCCTCCCTGGTTGTGCAGAGGGTTAAAGCACAACACTGAGACTCTAAAGCCACTTCCGCCAGAGTTCGATTCCCGCCTGCCCCGGAGGTGACCACATGGTGTGGCAGACCTCTCCTGACCCGCCCGCTGCTCCCCCTCAGCAGTGTACTTCATCCATCTGCCTGTTCTGTTCCTCACTCTGTCTCTGGTGAAGCCTCTCACCGCCCCTGAGCCTGTGGCCTGTACTCCAGTTCTGTATGCACAGATAAATCTTTAAAAAAAAAAAAGTGGCAATAATACTACCTATTTCACAGACTGTTATAAAAATTAATGAGCTTATATTGATACAGCTTTTAAGACAGCACTTGCCATTTTGTGAGTATAACATTGTGTATACATATACATGTATACATGAATATATACATGTGTTGAGTAAGATGTTAAAATTTTTTCCATACATTCTTATGGTCACATCCGCAACTGTTGACTTGAGAATGCCAGTAATGAAGTCATTGCATGCAACAATTTCATTCTTCTTCACCACCATCCTATACCTACCATTAAGTCACTGGCATTTCACCAAAAAGACAATGGAGATTAAGATTTCAAATTTGCTCTAGGGTAGCCCTGCTAACTGATTATAAAACATGCACCCTTAAGCCCACACACTAATACAATATAAAGTTGAAGGCGAAACTTTTGTCTTTTATTTATAAAGTGCAAACAATTTAAAAACACCCAAACTATTACCTACTTACCAGTTTTTTAGTGAGTTGTAGGTGGTTGCCTTCACTCCTGTAAATGTCAATACATCCCTGTGGATCTCATAATTCCCCAGCAAAGGTATTTACAGTACATTGTGCTGTTTGTTATGATGGGCATTAGATGGCGCTCTGAACCAACCAACGCTAATTTTGGAGGGTTGATTCTCTGGCCTTTTACTTAATTATTGACCCCTAGTTAGTTACACACTTAAATGTTTTCCTTCTTCTGGGGAACAGGAACTATTATTCCCATTGGACGGGTGATGAACTGGTAAACTGCTGGTAGGCCTAAGACTGCAGAAAGTCCACAGGCAGACAAGAACATGGAAGAAACAAAGGCTTGGATTTTTTCTATGCTAGATGATTCACTCATTTTGTAAACAATCATCAATCCCTTTCTATAGGCCAAACACTGTGCTAGGCTGGGGGATGGGGAAATAAGACAGGGTTTTGGAGGATGAAGATCTAGAAACTGGTAGTTAATAGTGGTGGTGAGAAGAGTAGACCTGACCAGGAGAGAGCAGTCCATTTACCTGGATGGAGGCTAGACAGTTTCACAATGGCAACTAAAACAAGACTAAATTACTTCTCTTTTGAAAGTAGGAAAATGACAAAAGAGAAGTGGTTGTGCTAAGATGATGACACTAACGCTGGCTCTTGCCTAATAGCAAACAGAAGCATGAAATGACCGGTTCAGGCATGTGACTTGTGACAAGGTTAACAGATATATAATAGTGATAATGTATTTACAAAACAGTATGTGCTAGTAGGGATAAAACTCTTTCAGGGCTTTGTAACTTTGCTATGTGTTAAAATCAATCTAGCATCTTAATTGTAATAAATGCAACCCCCCACGAAAAAAACCAAAATTAGTGTAGACTGAAGTGTTGTTTGTCTAAAAGTCCAACAGCTGAAAAACTTCCCCAACTGTTATTTTGCCATCGGTGAAGACTAAACATAAATGAATTAATTAAATTTTAAAAACTCAGTTGTTAAGTAGCCATTTTTTTTTAAATTCTAGGTGAATAGGTGAGTATAAAGGTCTTTTCCGACCTTAGTGTTTCCAAACTTGTTGAGCTACTGAAGACAATTTAATAAGTAGATTTGCTTATCCATCCCAAAGAATTTACAAAGTAGGGTGCTGTTTGTGCAAATAAACACTAGATGGAGCACCAAACTGAAACTGGCGGGACAGAGACTATTCAGGCTGTGGGGTGTCATTACTCATTTGACCTAACACTGTCTTAAATTTACTCATACATAAAGTCCTTTGATGACAGAAATGATAATGACCCATAATTCATGATCACAGGATTGAGTGAGAAGCTGTGAAATTGGAGAAAGGACTCAGAGCTGTGTAATCGCCACGTTGGTGGTCTGGACCTTTGGAGTCAGAATCATCCATAGAGAGAAATAAAATGTCAAATGAACTCATGAAAGTCACTTTTGTGGATTTGTTCACTTCCCTAAGCAATTATCCAGCAGGGTAGATAAAGCTCACTACACGTTCAGAGCCTACAGTTTAAAATGAAAAGCGAAAAGACCCAGAAGAGAAAGTGCAGGAATGTTTTAGCCTCAAGATAGTGTGGGGTAAAGACCATAAAATAAAATAGCCAATTTACCAAACATGGGAGTGGAAATAGTCTCTCGGAGAAGACACTGCAACTGTGCCTTAAATGCGAGTAGCGAATTAGTCCGAAAAACCCTGGGAACCTACAGAAACCGTGTATGGTTTATATTTTTAATTTTTAATTAAAGATTAATAGTGAGATAACCACATCATAGGTAACTATATGAGTATATGACCTGTCACCTGGCAGAGAGCATCTCTTTGGGCAAGCAATGCTATTGATAACGATAATGTTATTGTTATTGCTACTGTTAAGCTATGTAATCATTACAAACATGGCTTTGTCATTATTTTATATCAGGTACTGTGCTGAAAGTTTCATTGGTCAATTTTTAAATTTTTTTCATTTAATTCTAATTATCACTTTATGAGATAGCTGTTATCATTTGTTTACAAATGAGAAAATGGAAACAGAGACTTTAAGTAGCTTTACACTACAACTTTGCCTTGCAGGCTAATTCTAATTCACGTGTCATTGAAACACATATATATGCTCAGATACAAGAAGCAGTGTACAAAGACTCAGGATGTACAAAAGTGAGCCCAGGTAGACTATTGCTTGTCTCATTAGTAACAAAAATATATAGAGACATTTTCCATTGAAATAAATTAAATATGGAGGACTTTTTGCTTTGTTAATCATTCTCAGTCTGCTGAAAGATAACCAGAAACAAGAGTTTTCATTGTATTGGTCTCAACTCTTCCCAGCTGAACCAGACATTGGACTTAGAGTATGTCATGAGTTCTGATGGGAAATAAGTGACCCTCTAAATTAAAATGTACTATAGACAGTCTATTCCTGATCTGTCAGGTCTGTAAGTATTACCTGCTAGTAGTGTCTATTTGTTAACAGTTGTAAGAGGTTAATCATACTAAGTATCATTTGGTGATCAGAAGTTATTGCCCCCATTTACCAGACGATCTGTTCGAGGTTCAAAGGAGCTGGAGTGAGACCATTGTCCACAAAAGGCCAGAAACAAGCAATCAGGTGTTTCAATTGTAGTTAGCTAAATTTGCAGTAAGAGATAGAATTGTCAGGGCACTACAGACTTGTGGAGGGAGCCACCCTATTACCCTTACTGGTTATGGTCACAGAACTCCTGAAACCCGCCGCTGCCCCTTTCTAGGGCTTATCTCTTCAATGGGAAGAGAAAGAAACTCCTTGCACACAAGGAAGTTTTGAAAATGAAATGACAGAATGTCTGTATAAAATTTAGCGTGCATTCTAGCAAATATAGTTTATTCCTGCTACTATCAACACTCATTCTATTTTTATTATTATTTAAAGGCATGAATTCTAGGTGAATAGGTGAGTATAAAGGTCTTTTCCGACCTTAGTGTTTCCAAACTTGTTGAGCTACTGAAGACAATTTAATAAGTAGATTTGC
>NW_004567149.1:2468014-2539627 GCF_000260355.1 Condylura cristata | reverse complement strand
GTGCATTCTAGCAAATATAGTTTATTCCTGCTACTATCAACACTCATTCTATTTTTATTATTATTTAAAGGCATGAACTTGCAGATAAGTATGATTATTGAACACATCTCATTCTCTGCACTTTCTCCAAAACCCAGCCAAAGACAGTAAAGGATTTTACAAAGAAGGCATAGTCCCTTGATGATGAGAGGAATGGGAGAAGAATCAACAACTGAAGCGAGGCGCCAACAGAACATTGGAAGCTGGAGGAGAGATGGACGGATGCTAAAAGGACTTGTCAGAAAAGAGTTTGGTCTTTGAGACACCAGGTACCTCTGAGGTCATGGTTACAGGCAGGATTGAAAACTGGCAGGTTTGTTAGAAATCTGTACAAGAGGTCTTCTGACGCCCAGATTTCCTAGCCCCAGGTGATAAGGTAGCCAGCACCCAACTCATAGAAGCCTGAGCGTGCCTCTTTGGTGATGTTAAATCATTTCGACCGTAGACTCAGAGGTCTCAGCCTTCATTGACATGGAGGGTTCAGTAAGAAAGAAAAACAGGGCTTTGAAAGCAAAGTAGCCCACTTAAACTGTCCCAGCCCCTACCTCCTTTGGGTCCCAGAACACTAAATCTGTACTCATTTCATAATTCGACCAATTTTTATTGACGATCTGCTGTGTGCAACGCACTGAGCCAGGCACTAGAGATGCATTTGCTCTAGACTTGCAGTGAAAAATCACCAGACACTGGGCAGTGGAGCCAACATAAGCCTCTAGCCTCACACTTCTGGAGGCTAGTTCTGAAACCAAGGTGCCAGCTGCACAGGTTCCTTCTCAGGAATGCTCAGTCCTCAGCCTCTCTGGGCTTGCCCCGGCATCACCCGACCAGCTGTCTGTAAACTTCTCTGTGTTAAAATCGAGTCATATTGCACCAGGGTCCATCCTAATGAACTCAGTTTGATCATTTGCTAAGGCTCTATTTCCAAGTAAGGACATTCAAGGTTCCGGGGATTAGGATTTCAACCACTTTAGGGGGCACACTTCAGTGCGTAACAGCTACCCATCCATGAGGGTTTGCTGAAGGGCTGAGGTTGGTCTGCAGAGTGGTGTCTGGGTTTCATGGTGTAAACTGAAATTTCAGGAGAGAGGACGGAAGGCTGTAAAGTGCACAGCGCAGGGCCCAGTCCTTATCCATCACCTACTCCCCAGAATGCCTTTCAGCTAGGTGACCCCCATGGATCTTCAGTTGTTAGTGTGCAGACACAGAAACCGCAAACACATGCTCTAAATGGGTTCTGCCGTCTGCCACATAAAATCAAAGCAAATGCTTAGTGTGATAGAACGTTCAATAGGATGGTGTGCATGGACAGAAAGAGAAGAAAAGATAATAGTTCCTAATAAAACACCCAAAGTTATCCATCCCCTCCTGAGTAAATGCCCAGTCCAACAGGGTTGGCCCAAAGCAGGGCTGCTAAAGCCTGAAAGTACCCACAAGCTGGGCCACAAGTCTAAAGCACCTTGTGGTGGGAAACACAGGAAAGGGGCTAAAGGGGTCAGGCAAGTCTGGGATGAAAGAAGCAAAATCAAAGTATAAAGTTAGAGGCTGCCATTGCCTGATTCTCCGCGAGTCTCTCACCCTCGTCTCCTCCAAATATCTCTACATGTCTCAAACCCAGGTGTTTCCTTCCATGTTCCCCAAGGCCCTGGTACATGTCTGAAACAGAGCAACTGTGTGCTGAACACACATCTCTGCTCCTAGTCTTCTCACCCGTCATCACCACTCTTCAAAAGGTGAGGTGGGGAACACTGAACCTCCCCTTTTTGTTACATTCCGTAACAGTGGCAGAAGATGTTACCTGGAAACCCTATATATCTTCTCCTGAGCCACTGTGTTGAATTTGCCAAGAGGCCAGAAAGGTCTGGACTCAAATCACAGAGGGCAGAGGCTCAGTGGGAACAGAACTAGTCGGTGCTGGGTGAACATGACCCACAGTCCCTCAGGGAGAAAAAAGACTCACATTCCTGCTATAGTGAGGCCTGAATGGGACCGTAGTTAGCATGTGGCATAAGATCTAGGCTGCCAGGGTCTGGCACAGTCACCAAAGCAGAGGGTTGGGACAAGGGACCCGGGAATCCTTTGGGATCCTGCCAGAGGGGTAAGGGAGAAGCCAGAGATTCAGTCCTGCTGAATCCCAAAGTTTGCCAGTCGCTTCAGAGTCTTTATCTGGCTCCAGGGAACATCGCTGCTAGAGAGCTCATGTTAGCAGGCTCTTTGGCTGGGGCTGGAATTGGAGTTCTTTGGGAAAAGCTATTCTAGTCAGGTAAAAAAAAAAGACAGACAGAAGGGTGGTGGGCTTACTCTTGTTTAGGCTTCGCTCACTTAGACCATCCACCCAGATGCTCTCAGCAACACATGACCATCTCAAGGATAGTTCTTGGGGCAAGCTGGAGCCCACTCCAGGGGCAGGGTGAGAAGCCCCCTCATTGTATGGGCTCAGGTCAAAGGTCAATCAATAGTTATGTCCTTTTCCAGCACTTCACCCCTCATGACTGAATCTCACTGGCCCCCCCACTTCTAATGCAGTGTGCTTTGGTGACAACATGGGGGTTTGCTAGCATGGAGGTGGCTCATTTGACAGTGACCTGGTGTTTTACAGCAGGTGTCTCAGGAGGAGTGCCAATTAGAGAGACCCAATTAGAGGCTGATACTCAAGTCAGAAAGTTGGAAGTAGTTAGACAAGGATGTGAGATGACCCACTGTTACAAAGGCATCTCCTACCAGGGAGAGGTGTCCTAGACTCCTGGCACGTTTTCAGGCCTTAGCAGCCATGCTTTGGGCCAACACTGTTCGACTGAAATTTACTGACAAGAGGATGGGTAACTTTGCGTTCTTCATTGGGGAACTGTTACCCTTTCTCTTCTCGCTGGCACTCTGTAGTAGGATTAAGTAGGTTTAATCCTATTAAAAGTTCTTCCACACTAAGAGAATGCTTTGTATTCATGGGGAGGATGGCAGAACATGCAAGTTTGTGGGTCCTGGGCTGCCTCTCAGTCTACTCATGAGCACTTAGCTATGACACAAAAGAAAAAAAACTACATCAAAATAGATAAATTGGACTTCATCAGATTTGACAATGTCTTTGCTTCAAAGCACCACGAAAAGAAATAAAGAGATAAAGTAGAACTGGTGAGAATATCTCCAGATCATAGATCTGGTATGGAACATATATCCAGAATATAGTAAAGACACTTACAAGTCAACATTAATAAGTAAATAACCCCCATTTTAAAATGGGAGAAGGATTTGAATAGACATTTCTACAGAGGTTTTAGTTGGTCAATAGGAGTTAAAAAGATGTTTGATTAGTTCTCAGGGAAATGCAAACCCAAACTACAAAGCAGGTACCACTTCACACAAGGAGCCTTCACTAATGCAGGTTCAGGCGCCAGCAAACACGGGCATATGGAAGGTGCAGTTGCCCCAAGCAGAAGCAGGTATTCGGGAGCAATAACTTCATAACTTGTTAGTCACCACCAGTTAACCCAAGCCGGGGCAGAAAATTAAGTTCCAGTTCCTTGTCAAAATTTTCCACCTGGTGGTTCCTCCCCCAAATGAGGCCTGAAAACCCCCCACTTACACCTCCCACAGTGCAGCTTCTCTGAGCTCCACTCTCCCTGGGGGCAGTGAACCTCCCCAGGGAGCACAGAAATAAACCTACTTCTGTTTTTACCGGCCTCTTTATCTCTTTGCTTCCTACTTTGCGCACAACTTTGCAACTAAAATGACTAGAATTGCAAAGATGATCGATTAGAAGGGTTGGCAAAGATGTCTCCAAACTGGAATCATCAAACACAGCTGTTGAGAGGGTAAAATTGTGCAGGCACTTTGGAAAACATTCTGGCAGTTCCTTAAAGATGAAACTTAGAGTTACCATGTAACAGAGGAATTCCCTCCTAAATATATATATATATAAACCCAAGAGAAACGAGAACATAAAAAATGTGCACATGAATGTTCAGAGCAGCATTGTTTATAATAACCCCAAAGAGAAACAATCCAAATGCTCACCTACTGACTGAATGGATAAATACAATTCGCTATCTGCCTATGATGGAATGTTATCTGTCCGTGAAAAAGAGGATGACAACATTATGAAAGAAACCAGTAACAAAAGGCCACATGTTACATGACTCCACGTATATGCAGTGTTCAAAGACAGAATGTAGATTAAACTCTACAATTGCAGGAAGTAGATTAAATATTGGCTAGGGCTGTGAGCGATTTGGAGAACAGAGTTTCTTTGTGGAGAAGGGAGAACTGTTCTAAAATTGTGATGGTTGCACACCTTTGTGAATATCCTAAAGCCATTGAATTTTATACTTTAAATGAATTTGTTGGTTGATATGTGAACGATAGCCCCATAAATTAGTAACCAAGGAAAGAAAAAAGTACTAGTACCATCAATCCCCCTGTACTCACCACCAAAATTCTGATTTTCTCTATCTATTTCATACCTTCTCACAGCTGAGATGCTTATTTCCAAGTTTGATTCCTCCCCCCCCCCTTCGATTGCGAAGTATGGGATTTAAGGATTGTAAGGTTTGGATCTAGGGATTGAAAAGTCTGGGGACAATTAGATGTTAATGCTAATTTATGTTTTAAATGTTTAAGACAATAATTCTCAAACTTGGGGTGTGTGTTTTAGGAGGGGGTGCTTTTAAAATCCCAGGGCCCTAGTGACACCAAATAGAAATTAAACTTGAGTATCCGAGAGCAAAAGCAGGGCAGCTAACGGTTTAATAATTCTCCGGGTGACTTTCACGTGCTGTAAAGTCTGTGAAAATCAATCAGTTATTAATTAATTCATTATGAAACTGCAAAAGCTCTTTCAGTAAGATCCAATTCGTGAATCGTATGATTTAATTAATTCTAACCAGAGACTAAGATGAGACTAACACAAAAATCCTTACATTCTAAATCGAAAAAATCACCGGCAAGTTGGACGGACAAGTTTTGTAAATCTATAATTTACTTTTAAAAGTCCTCAGTATTTAAATATTGAGTTTTTAGGGCAGCAAATCGTTAAATATACTTTACCTAATCAGAACCCTCCCCTCTTGGTTTAAAAACCAGAGAAAAGGCTAGGTCACTGAACGGTTCCCCAAACAATTAGGGTGGCCAGCAGGAGAGGGAGTTCAAGTTCAGGAGAAACGTTTCTTTTCGCCAATGGCCGGAAAAGGATCGCACTGGGCAGGAAGTTTAATTTGCGATGCCGGGAGCCATGGCAATGGCTCCGGTGACTTCTCGGGCCAATCCGGTTTCCCCGCCCTAGGGACGCTCCCGACTAGCGGTCCCAGCCAGGGAAATGGGCCCGCGAGCGCAGCCCGCGCTGCTGCTGCTGATTCTCCTGCGGACTTTGGCCGCCCAGGGCCGGTCGCCACGTGAGTCCGGGGGCCGCCGGCGGGAAGGGGGCGGCGGGAGGAAACGCCAAAACGGGCTTCTTTTTATCTTCAGCATTTGGGAGTTCGTTAAATTCCTGGTCACAGCTCAGCGCCGTGCACAGTGCCATCTTCCAACTGCCCGGGAAAGGGACTCAGGCCACTGGGGTGCAAGATGGGTAAAAGGGTCTGGAGCCCCGGGACCTCGCCTGCCACCCCACCCCGCTGTCCTTCTGTTCTGCTGAAAGTAATAACCACCCCCTTCTTCCTCTATGCCTTAAAATAGAATTCTCTGTGTCTTAATAGTTTCTCTTTGAGGTGCAACTGGGCTTGGGGTCCTTGAACTCGGATAGCGGGGGTGGGGGGCGGGTTTCCTTTCTGTTGGTTGTGTCACTCCCGGCACTCCCCACCCCTTACACCCACCATCCTCAGGGCTCTCATACCCTGCTTTCAGGTCAGACCCAAACAGGAAGTTCTTCTGACCATGGGCGACCTTGGCCTCAAGGCGCTAGGTGTTTCCACACCAGGCAGTGGAGGGTTGGAAGACGCTGGTTTAGAGAATTCGCCACGGGATTGGGGTTTCCGCGTGGGGGAAAAGGGGGTGTAGAAGTGGAGAGCAGAATCTAGTTTCTACCCTACTCACTGCCTTGGTGACAGAGGGAGGGGGCGGTGCTGGGGATGGGAGGCTTCTGAGAGGTACTTTTGGCAATGGTTATTTTGTCCAGAAAAATCTGTTATTTTTGAACTTTTGAGCTGAACAGAACAGTTCTCTTTTTCAGCCCTGGGTTGTTGCCTTGTCCTGTTACTAGCTGGGGAGACTGAGGAGCTTTTTTGCTATTCTGGGCGCCAGAGTGTTGACAATCGTCATTTGCATGGTGACCTCAATTTTAAATCATCTTCCTATCTGATCTTATTGGACTCCACTCTGTGTTGAGAGGCAGGGGATGTTTTTAAAGATGATTTTACTACAAGTTAACCAGCACTCAAGGTTAGTAACTTTCCTCAGTTACAAAGACTTTGGACAAACTAGTTTTCTAACTCGCTATCCTTTCCCATCCTTATAGTGAGGAGAAATATCCCTATAGTGGGGAGAAATATCAGGGTGTGGCTGGAGGTGCAGGGGTAAAAGAAATCAGAGACCCAGTGGAGAACAGAAAAGGCGGATTTACTGAAATATCCTGCAAGAGAGCAGGGGCCCAGACAGGAGAAGTCTGCCAGCGAAGGAGGATTTGAGATGCTCTTTTATGTATTTTGTGTGTGTGTGGGCTTTTTAACTTGGGGCGCCTGGTTGCGCCAATTAACGGCTCTGGTACAGCCTTTGACACTGCAGCCAGTTCTGGCTTTGCTTCTGCAATCCTTGGTCTGGACTGGATTTTCCGGTCCTGGGGTACCTGTACCTTGTCTATTTCAGCCTCCCAAACCCACCCACCGGGTAGCTTATTAAATGGTACTCAACAATCCCAACAATGAGCTTACAGTCTGAGCGGCACACGCCAAGTTATCAGTAGCCTCCGAACCACACTTTGAGGGCAGGTGTTGTGTGCATCCATATTTCGTAGGTGACCTATTCTCTGGTAACTTCCTTTGGTTTTATCCCAGGCTTTTGAGGCTGAGCCCTGGTCTGCCTGTCATGTCTGTGATTCATAAGCATCACCACTCATGCACCAGGGATTGATGTATTAAGATTTGACGTTGGACAGAGAAATTCATTGTTCATGGAGATAGCAGGAGCCCAACACCATGTAGGATTGTTCTAGCCTTAGGGGAGACAGCAGGGAGTCAGGCGTGCCCTCTGGTTGTTGGCATTTAGATGTTGGAGTATAAATGCTGGGGTGACATCAACAAAGAAAATGAGAGACCTCAGTTGAGACCTTTGAGTTGAGACCTGAATGAACTAATGGTGAGGAAGATGAGGGGGGAGAGGGGGCTCACCACCCAGGGGAGCTGGGGAATCTGGGGGGCCTGGGAGCTGGGGTCAAAGCCAGAGACTCATCCTCAGCACTGTGATGGTGTTTGTGAGGAGACTGGGGGTTTGGGGGGGGGGATAGCACTCCCCCAGTTGTGACAACTGAAAATGCCTTTAAACACTTGCCAGATGTTCCTTGAGAGAAAACATCCCCCACTAAGAACTGATGGGTTGAAGGAAGAGCAGGATTTGGGGGCCAGAGGTGAAGAGTGGGTGATGGGCGCTGACCTGATCTGTCACAGCTTCGGCAAAGATTTCTGCAGCTGCTCTGAGAAAAGCAGAATGAAGAGAGCAACTATCAAAGCAGGGAGAGCAGCTGTGGCACTGATCTGGGCAACAGTGGGGGAATGGGGCCGGTGAGGGGTGAGACAGCCTGTGTTCCAGGTATAATTGGGGGATTCTAAAGGATCTGTTTGCTGGGTGAGAGGAAGAGGTGATTTATTCAATAACCTAACACTTTACTTTTGGCTTCGTTGACTGGCGTGAACGATGGTACCCAGGCAATGGCATGTGTGATATGCAACAGGCAGAACACAGAGCCGTTGGGGGAGGAGAAGGAAGGCGCAAAAGTTTTGGGAACTAGTTAAGTTTAAGATTCCAAGCAGTTTGTAACCTTATTTCAAACAAACAAACAAACAACAACAACAAAAAAAGACTGTAGCTGGTGGTATAATAATCAGGCAAACCAGGTTTTTCACTCACCAGCTTTGGATTTTCAGAAATCCAAGTTCTGGATCATAAGACTTGTCTTTACGTGAAGGAGTTATTTTCAAGGTGGCCATCAAGGGGACTGGCAGATAGGCACCCCCAAATAACCTGCTTCCTGAATAGGGGGAGTGCTGTAGTCTTATGAGGGTGAAGGAATGTGGGGCAGTTAAGGTTCATCTTTCCAAGTCTCAGTTGTTGGGGGACAGTCTGGATGACAGAAGTCAAGGTGTCTGACTTTCCAGCATGAGGTGTTCTCAGGAGGTGCTTCTTTCTGCTGTTACTATCAACACAAAGAATGTAACACCATTTTCCAAGCTCTCAGCAATGGAGATGGAGCCAGTTAATGGTTAATCTTAAGGAGGGAGTAGGGGGTTCAATTCAGTGAGTTAGCAACCCTGAGCCAGATTGCAAAAGGGTGGTTAGAGTTTAATCCACTTCCTAATTTTTATTCCAGGGGTTTTTTTCTGTTGCAAAATGCAGGAGTTCAGCTACAGTACCCCATAGTTAGCTGATTTTCAGAGCCGGAGATAAAAATCTAGGAGTTGTCATCTTTCATCAGCCAATAAGCTTCTATTAACCACTTACTGCTTGTTTGAGTCACTGGGGACGCATTCTATACTTGAGGGAAGATGTAGGGAAACTCACTTGCCTTTTTTGATTTACTGGGGTTCCTCCTATATTTGCTCTGGAACTGTTTTGCTGGGAGAAAAGCTGCCCAGAGTTACCTCTAGCATTTAACAGCAACCATTTACACAGGAAATTGTATGAGGACTATATGGGAAAGAAAGAGAGGAAGTAGTTAAAAAAAAAAAAACAACCTACAGCAATTTTTTTTTTTTGGCTTAGCTCTTCTTAGGTCTGAGCACCAACTCCTGAACTCTGCCAAAACTGCCCTAAGATCTTCTAGAGCCTACTGGCTCCAGAGGAGACTTGCCCATTGATCCTGGGCCAGAGGTTGGGGCAGTGCAGCTGTGGCAGTCATGTGCAGCAGAAGGAAGCATCTGGAACACTGGCCAGTCTTGGTTCCCTTGGCCAGTTAAAGGAAACGGAGTTTGAAGAGAAGCAAAGTAGTTTAACTTGACACATTGAGGATGTTCCAGGGCAAACTGAAGGGTATCCCAGGACTCCTGTACCTGCAAGCCCAAAGTGGGTTCTGCCATCTGCCACATAAAGCCAAACATATACTAGTGCCTAGGGCCTGCAGAGGAAAGAACGCTAATACAAATAGTGTGAGGCAGACAATCAGTGTGCAATAGGGAAAGAATAGAGCTAAAACAGTTTCCAATGAAGCACCCAAGTTGCCCATGCCCTTGTGGGTAAATGCCCAGCCAAGCAGGATTGGCCCCAGGCAGGATCACTAAGGCCTGAAAGCCTGCCACAGGTGTAAGACACCTCTTCATGGGGAACCACAGGAAAGGGCAGACGGGGCTAGGCACGTCTGGAAGGAAAGACACAAAATCAAAACGCAAGTCAAGATAAAGGCTGCCATTACCAGCCTCCCCTAGGGTCTCTTGCCCACCTCTGGCCAAAGTGTCTCCTACCATGTCCCCTCAATCCCTGTTCAAGTCCAAGGCCAAGATAAAAGTGCAGCTTCTTCACAGGTCTCTCTACTCCGTGTGCCTCCTCCAGCTCTTCCTTTTTCACCCTTTTCCTTCCTTCCCAAGTCCTTTTCCCAGTTTTTTCCAGCTTCTCCTCGCTGCCCAGTGCCACCCTTCCGTGGGCAGGGCAGGGAATTTAGAACCTCCTCTTTTCTGCAAATCCCACCTTACCAGGAGGGCAGCAAGCTAGTGTCTATGAGACCACCATGCTGCTCTTTGACAGAGGGATGGTATCTGTGTCAAGTTACTGGTAGAAGGGGAGGTCTGCAAGGCTCAGCTCATCTGTCCACCGGACACAAGTATCTGGAGATTCTGTTTGACACCAGCTTGTTTTCACCATCACCTGGTGGTCAGCGATCTTGATGTCATCTCTGCAGCAAAGCTCTTCCCTGGCAGTATAAAAATCAGGGTTTATGAAGGCCAGAGGGGAATGAAAAGAAATGGGAGAGCGTATCTGGTGGAACAGAGACGGAGACTTTGTTGCTGCATCAGAGGGGCCCAAGGAGAGCACAGAGGGGCTGGCCCGTGACTGGAGGCCTGGCTCTGCGTGTCCCCTTTCCCACGGTGGGCCAGGACACAGCTGGGGTGACCATTGGATTACAGGCAGCCCGTTGCCCTCTCCCCAGGATCACACTGTCTGCGATACCTCTTCATGGGTGCCTCCGAGGGGGGCCTGGGGCTGTCCCTCTTTGAGGCCTTGGGCTACGTGGACGACCAGTTGTTCGTGGCCTATAATCACGAGACTCGTCGCGCGGAGCCTCGTGCTGGGTGGATCTCGGGCGCGGCCACCAGCCAGCTGTGGCTGCAGCTGAGTCAGAGCCTGAAAGGGTGGGACCACATGTTCAGCGTTGACTTCTGGACCATCATGGACAACCACAACTACAGCAAGGGTATGTGGAGGGGCCCTCACTTCCTGAGCGCAGCCTTTCCTATCCTGAGGAGGGAGACAGCTGGGAGGTCCCAGCTGAGAGGTTTGAGGTCCTGAAGGGACTGAGGAGGGATGAGGGAAGGAGTTGCCTCCCTGAGGTCACTCAGTCCTTGGGGAAGTTGGAGATCAGGATCTAATCTTTTGTTTTTAGCAACAAAGCCAGGGGTGTTGCCAGAGCCCCACACGCTGCAGGTGGCCCTGGGCTGTGAAGTACAGGAGGACAACAGCACCAGGGGCTTCTGGAAGTATGGGTACGATGGGCTGGACCATCTCGAATTCTGCCCCGAGACGCTGGACTGGAAAGCAGTGGAGCCCACAGCCCAGGTCACCAAGCTGGAATGGGAAAATATTAAGATTCGGGCCAAGCAGAACAGAGCCTACCTCGAGAGGGACTGCCCGGAGCAGCTGCGGCGCTTACTGGAGCTGGGGAGAGGGGTTCTGGACCAGACAGGTATGATGCCCCCCTCCTCCTCAGGGTGGAGAGATCCCTGGCCTGGGGTTCAGAGCCTGAGGTTGTGTGACTGTGAGAATGAACTGAGGTCTGTGGTTTCCTCCTTGAGGTCTCACCTCATAAATGAAATGTAAAACACGGCCATCATTCACAGCTTTCACAGTTTTCTCTGTCCCCGAGGCCAAAGAAGTAGCTGAGATCTTTTCTTTGTTTGACCAAACATCCTGTGTACATTTATACTTTTTAGGAATTCAGGATTTTCACATGAATGCCCAGGTGAGGAATTACCAAGGAAGATAGCTGAGGAGAGTACAGATTCCTTTGGAGGCTGAAGGTTACTTTCATAGAACGTAGAGCTGCCTGGCTGCTCTCACAAGGCCCCTTCTTACAAGAACATTACTGGGTTGAACCAGGGGAAATTGCTGACAGTAGTTATATCATTTCCTGTCCTTACAAATGGCAGTTCCATCCGAATGCGCTTAACATATTAACCTGGAACAGGAGATGTGGACGCACCTACTTACACATGGGACAGAACCAGCCGCTGTGACTGATTGTGCCATGTGAGACCACCTGGGAGCCAGATTGGGAACATACTGGAGGACACACGTTCTCTTGTAGCTGGCTTTAGCAAACCAGCGGTCTCGCCTCCCTCGCACCCACTGGTGGAAGGGAAGTGAAAGATCTGGCCTTCCTTGGCAAGGGGAGAAAGATCCCTTCTCCAGATGCTTCCTTCTTTCCGTGCAGTGCCTCCTCTGGTGAAAGTGACCCGCCACAAAGCTTCCACAGGGACCACGCTGCGGTGTCAGGCTCTGAACTTCTACCCCCAGAACATCACCATGGTGTGGTGGAAGGACAAACAACCGCTGGACACCAAGGATGCCACTCCTAAGGACCTGCTGCCCAGTGGGGATGGGACCTTCCGGGGCTGGGTGGCTTTGACTGTGCCCCCTGGGGAAGAGCAGAGATATTCCTGCCGTGTGGAGCACCCAGGCCTGGGTCAGCCCCTCATTGCCAGCTGGGGTAAGGGTGAAAGCCAGGCATTGAACAAATTGGGGCGGCGGGGAGCGGGAGAAGGAAATGAGCCTTGCAGTGAGGGCTGCCTCTGCCCTGGGTCTGAGCTGTGGCCGAAGGCTTTAACTTGCTTATGTTGTTCTAGAGTCCTTGCTGCCCGACACCCTGCTCGTTGGCGTCATCAGTGGGACTGCTATTTGTGTCATCATCTTTATTGGGATTTTGGTCCGAATCTTAAGGAAAAGGCAGACTTCCAGTGAGTAGGAAGAAGGAAGCTCTTGCTTCTGCCCCCATATTAATTCTCCTGCAGGAAGTGGGTTAGAGGGAGGGCAGGATTTGGAGTCTAGGAGAAACCTTGTTTCCTCTTTTTTTCTTTGGGGACCCCGCACTTCCCTGGGAGCAGGAGTTAGCTGTTTTCCTGAGAATGAATGTCCCAAATTCAATGAATACCTTCAAGCATCTATTATCTTGCAGGGTATTGCAAGACTTTAAGTCAGTCACTATTAAGAGTCTCCAAGGCAAGAGCTAGTGGGGATTAAATCCCTAACACAAGTGAATGCAATTATGGACAACCCTGCAGTAGATACACTTTAGAGAAGGACGGTCAAAGGAAGGAATGTCCACTTTCAGCTGGGCACCTGGAAGGGCTTCCAGAACTTAGGGGAGCAGGATTTCTTAGGTGAGCGTGAAGATGAGGGCAGAGCTACACAGGTGCTCTTGGGAGAGGGGAGGCAGAGGGAGGTGAGACCATATCCCTGAGCCTTTTCCTCGACTGTGCATACTTGTGGGTCACCAATTGTACCCTGCGCATCTATCGTGTGAGAAAAGAGGGGCTGACCAGAGCCAGCTCTGGCAGCACCCTGTTTACCTTTGGGTCCTCATGTTAATTTGCACTGGAATCAGTGCAGGGAGGGACATAAACTTGGCCTGGAGAATACTGAGAAGGTGGGATGGGGAAGCAAGGAGACCAGATAGAAAGATAGGAAGTGATTCCGGATGCAGGTAATGGGACTAGAAATCCAGAGTTTGTTGGGAGGGGAGTGGTCAGGGTTGAGATGAGCAGGTGAGGGACAGGGAGGAAGACACTGCCTAGGTCTGTTATGCTTCTTCCTGTTCTCTTGTCTTTACAGGGCGAGCCAGGGGGGACTATGTTCTATCGGAATATGAATGAAGTGCCACCTGCAGCCCCTTGGTGGGAAGGAAAGAGACACAAAGAGAGGGTGTACTGTGGCCTTTGTCCTGTTTCAAGACAGAGCTGGACCTAACAAGTAGAAACCACCAACGGAACTCTCTGTTCTTAGCCTTCCTTGCTCATTCACGCACAAAAAGTTACCCCATGTAGGTGTTGAGTTCCTGCATATTAAGCATTGTCAGCTGTGACCTCACCCCAGGAACTCACTAGCCCTCATGAATCTCAAGCTGCATCTGGAACATGTCTGCATTGAACATAGCACTTCAGACTCCAAAAGCCCGCTTCATTTCATCTCCTTCTTCTGGAAGAGGACTTCTTAAATGTGGGGGGCTTCAAGGTTTTTTGCAGCAGCTAAAAATGCTGAGAACTTTTTCAGGACATGCACGTTCATACCCCTACCAGGATTTTGCCCACACATCCAGGCATTTCTTAGAGACACTCACTTTCTTTGAATCCTCCCTCTCCCAACTCCCGCCTACCCCCTTTATTCAGTAATTCAAGGCCAAGCCCTGTGGTCTCTTCTAGCAGAGAGGGAACTCAGTCACTGTTTGGCTGTGAAAGCTGTGCACTGTACCACCCAACGAGGTACCTTTTCCAGAAGCATACTGCGTGTTGTATTCGCGATTTGTACAGGTTTACTCCGAGGTCTTTTTCTCTCAAGTTTTACTGTCTTTGGTTAGTCCTCCTGGACTTTCTGACCTCATCTCTGGAGTATGTTTTGGTTAGCCCATCTTAGAATTTGCTAAGAAGCCCCTAACTCTTCTGAAGCCCCTGTCTGCACTGTCCCTGAAGCTGCCTAATTAACCCTAACTTGCCCCCAGACTCATTAGGGTAATTTTCCAAAAAGTCAGTGGGATGTGTTTGGAAGAGTGTTTTTGTTTTTTCTTTCTAATTTGAACAAAAGTGTCATAGCTATTTCTTCAGATTAGTGATGCCTTTGTATTTATCAATGTAATGCCCTCTGGTGTCAGACTAGCAGCGCTGACCACAGTAATTTTCCACTTGGTCTCTGCAGACCCCTCTCCTTGTCCTGTTAAAGAAAATGATAATAAAGGTGATGATGGTATTCATAATAATCTTGCTGATACTTACCCAAAAAGCATTTACTTGGTGCCATACTCAGTTCTGAGCACCTAATTACAGTTATTATCTCACGTAATACTTATAAAACTTCTTTGATGTAGCAATAAGTATTAGTAGCACTATTAGTAATACTGTGTTAGATGAAAGAAGTCCAGACTATGCCACGGTTGCCAGGGATAGAGACAGGTTTCAAACTCAGGATGGTTTAAGTATGTGGAATAAATGGAAAAGGAAGGAGACAGCTCTTCTCTGGTCTCATCCTTATTCTTCAGCAACTTGACCCAAATGTCTCCCTGGCATCTCAGGCCCCTGCCAGCACTGCAATTGATAGTGTCAGTTAATGGCTGCCTCTGACCTCGGTGTCCTCCGTCACCAGAACCTCTGGACTCGGGACCCTGGTGGCTTTGTCTTCCAAGAACTGGAACAACGTCTTGTAATAAAGGTGGTAAAATGGAGGCTACCAGGTGGACTGACAAATTTCTGGGGTCCCTTTGCCTTTGGCTCTCATCCCCTGTTTGGCACATTCAAAATAATTTAACTAGATCACTCAGGAATTGTTACAGGGCAGGCTGAGGGCCACTGTGTTAAGACAAAACATACACTAGTGTGTAAGACCTTCAGTGAAAAAGAAGTTCAATACAATTCGTGTACAATAGAGAGAAGAGAAAGAATATATTGATAGTTGAAAAATTGTTTCATGAAGCACCCAAAGTTACCCATTCCCTGTGGGTAAATGCCCAGACCAACAGGACTGGCTCAAAGCAGGATCACCAAGCCCTGAGAGCCTGCCACACGTCTAAGGTACCTTCTGGCGGGGACACATAGGAAAGGGACAAATGGACCCGATAAATCTGGAAGGAAAATAGCAAAATAAATCTAAGTCAAGCTAAAGGCTGCTCATGCAATATCAGCCTCCTCGTGCAGTTTTGAGTTTTAGTTATTAAAAAAGAAGGGTTAGGGAAAGAAAGGTCATTTACAAATGGTAAGGTATAAATGTCTTTTAACATTTGTAGACCTGTTTTGGGGTGCATATATCTTAACTTTTTTTAAACTTTTTTTTCTGACATCTTTACAGTAAATCAAGTGGCTAAAAGTACATGTAACGTACACGTTGTACAAATGTTGAATTGAAGCTATCATTCCCTTAGCCAGTGATATTAATAATAATTGGTGTATTTTCCTTCCATATTGCTACCATAAACATAGAAGATTAGCAAGTACATCTATTTTAATTAGTGTATGTTTGTGTTGCATGATTTATCTGATGTATTCATTCATCTTATGTGTCCACTTGATCATGGCTTTTGGAGGTATATACTGCTAATCTGTTTACATTTTGTTTTTGTGGAAAATTTTTATTAAATTCTGGTAGCTGACAAATTGCTTTTCTTAGTTGTAGGGGTGTTGTCTATGTTGTAATACACTGGTCATTTAATATACTGATCAGTTCTGTCTCTTTAAATATCATCTGATATTCACAGCAGAGGATATGTTACAATTCATCGGGCAGAAGTTTGTTTTATATAGGTCTTATTTCACTCAGGCTGAGATCTCAAGAAACACTCTTTAAGATAACACAGTTACTATGAGTAGGTGTAACCTGTTAAGTCTTTTTTAGAACATCAGTTATAAATCTCCATTTTTAAAATGTATTTCTTAATTTTTCTAGCTTTCACAAATTCTACAGTCAACTATATTTGCAAAATTGAAGACTACATTTTAAAATTTGTATCTTTCGTGCCTGGCAAGACATCCTACAACAAAGCAAGGTAGCATAGGGAGTGGTGACATCTTGTGGCCATAGTCAAGTAAGTGACTCAAACACACAAATATGTGATGGGGTCATGTGATCAGAGCGCCTGGACAGGAGGCTTTTCTGAGCTGAAAGTCATTGAAAGGGTGGGGTCTTGGTGATCACTAGTGGAGACATGCTGTTGAATTTTTGAGAAAACCAAGAAATTCATCAGTTATTTGAATCTCTGGAAGCACAGGGCACTGTTGAATTGCCCGAACAGGGATCAGATGGAAGGAAAACAATTGACCAGCTAATCTGTGAGGCTACATGAAGCTGCCGATCAAAGCCTCCTGGGAGGTACAGAGATAAATTCTTGTTATAATAATTTGGTCTTAGAGTACTGTGTATTCTTGCTCATTAAAAAAAATTCTTTATGCACACACACACCCCCATTAACATAATACATATAAAAATGCTAAAAGACTTTTACATCTTACCATTTGTAAATGACATTTCTTTCCATAGCCATTCTTTAATGACTAAGACTCAAAAATGCATGACTTTAAATAGTAAGCTTTTCACCTACATAGATGGCTGCTTGTAATTTTTATTTTGTTCTTGTAGACTTTAGGCCATTTTCTCTTCTGCCACTTTGAATCAGTGATTAACATGTAAACTATTACTACAATATTAAATTATTTTTTGGCAATTTTATAGAAAGCCTGTATTGTCTTTATTGCCTGTGCATTTATTACTTGGCTCAACATTCATGCTGCTATTTCATACTCTGTTTCTGAGTAATTGTTTATGGAATTTACTCCTTTATCACTTGATTAGATGAATTTGCATTCTCAGTCAAGTATTCCATTAAATGAATTTTTTTAATTAAAATTTTCTCACTGGATGCCAGGCTCTGATCTGAATATTAATTTAATTTCTTTATGTAATCCTTTGAGCTAGGGGCTATTGTTATTCTGTCACTCTTATTTTATTTTGCTATATGAAAACCAAAGCACAGAGAGGCTAGTTAACTTGCGGAGGTTTTACAGCTAGGAAAATGATTGTGTTAGATTTTTATTCCAGCTTGTCAGACTCCACAATATCTCTTATTTAGTCACAAAATATGGAGTGTGGCATGTTACCATCTCCTTTAGATACTCCTTTCTGCTGCCTCTCTGATATTGCTCACAATAAAGAAACTGTTTTAATATTTTCGAATTTGCCATAGCCCTGTCATTTTTCATAAATATTTGAAAACATGTTCTTTGGATGTATTTCTCAAATTAAAATATTTCTGTTTATATACAAATTTCTAAAGGATTGAATTCATAATTTCGTTTATTTTATCTTTATCATTCAGGGAGAAGTTGTGGGATGGAAAACCTTAAAGCACTGATGAATCATTCAATGCTGACTTTACCTCGTGACCATCCTTGGCTGCAAACTTCCATGGCTTCATGGGTGATGCTTTGGATGGGACTGTGAGTGCTAAGAGATGTGCTATTGCAGCACCTTGGTCGAGTTCTTTAATGTTTGCTCTTTAAAATCTGATGTTTGAATCTAGAATGTGTATGAACTAGCATAATAAATCTCTTTGAAGACGAAGCCAAACTAAGGCTGACTTCGTGCTCCCAACACAAAACTCTCTGTTCTCTGTAGTGTTTGACATTTCTTCCTTGCTAAGTCTTCGAGGGCATGTGTCTGTGGTGGGAAGGTGGTAATGAGTCAGAAGCCCAAAACTCTCAATTTGGAGAACAAGAAGGTAACAATTTAATTATTTCATAAGTGTCACAAACCCTATGCCATTCAGAGACTCACAGTTCTTTCTTGGGCCTTTTCCTTCCTGGTCCTTTCCACTTTTTATCTGAGTAACGAGCCCACCCTGGTTTTGATGGCTAAAAGTACAGCAATATGAAATTACAACGTCTCTCAGGCCATACTCAAATTCTAAGTACACAAATAGACATTTATTTTTGAACCAGAAAGAGGGAAATGCATTTTTTTTCTTTTTTAAGCAGCGTGACTGTTACCAAGTACATTTTCAAAAGCTTACGGAAGAAAATTTTGATTTAATAAGTTCCTCTTTTCAAACAAGATTCAAATTCATTTTATTCTAGTTTTACTTAAAAAAAAGGGTGGGTGTGTGTGTGTGTGTGTGTGTAGGGAATTAATCTTGTTTAAAACACTAATAATCTTATCAGAATCCTGTCAGGAAGGCTTTGTAATGACCTTAATCAAGTATTAGCCCCACACTAAGATTATTCCCCAAGTCAACAAAAAAAGGCCTTGTCTCTAAAAACTGCAGAAGGTTGAAAGGGGATTAATACAGGAGGACAGGAGTTGTTCATAATTGCAGACCCTGAAAGACAGTCAAGAGATTATGCTCCCTTTCAGACTTTTGCAGAGAACGTAGTCACCGCGTAAATAATTGAATGATGGAGAGAAGTAAGACTTTAATCTGAAATTCTTCTTTTTGTTTCCGTCCCCTCTTTCTCAACCCCCCATCGGCCACCCCCCATCTTTTGTTTTGCTCTGGCTGGTTAAAAATTCAAATCAACATTAGATTAATGAGGAAAACATATTAAGTTTCCTGCGTACCAGGATATGAGAGAGTCCAGTACAGAAATGAGGTAGGGCATATAGCTTAGGAATGGGATAGAGAAATGGGGCTTCACAGGGGTGAGAAGGTACATTCACAGGACCGAGAGATGAACAGGTAGATGTTAGGTAATCCGACAGTTGCCCTGTCATAGTGAGAGATTTTTCGTATGGATGATGATTTCTGATAATAACTCTAATTTTGATGATTTTTCGTATGGATGATGATTTCTGATAATAACTCTAATTTTGAGTAAGACTCCTAGTTCTTTCTTCTCAGTAAAGGAGTGATAAGTTTGTCATGAACTAGAGGACCTCCACTGATTTCAGCTGTAAATAACACACACATCAAGTGACATGCTAGAGAGGCCTATTCTAAACCCCTTAATTTTCAGTATGCTTTGTTTAAGTAAGAATAAAAGGACTGGGAAGGTACCTTTTTGACCTCTAAACCCACCCTAACACAATGTTTCGCTACTGACCTAGGAGCCATTACCTACCTTACTAGCTAGCTACCAGGTGGGAACAAAACCAACAGGAAGCTGACCTCTTACCTCAGCTCCTCTGAGCTGATTATCAGTACATTCGATTCGCGATTGGATTGGGGTGGGGGGAGAGATGAAAAGGAACCGTGATTGCATGGGGGGGAGGGGGGAAATAAAAGGAGAAATAATCTTTTCAGCGCAATGAAATCTGTACGAACCACTCCTGAGCCGCCAGTGAAGTGGGCGGTTCATTGGCCAATCAAAACACTGAAGCTTTCCTAGTCACTTACCTGGCACCACCCCCATGACGACAATTTGGAAGAGCCCCGCCTGCTCCTTTGGTTCTCAATCAGGTCCGCAGTAGTGCTATTTAAATGGCTGCGTCGCGTTTTGCGAGTCACGGAAAAGACAGTCATGTCTGGTCGCGGTAAAGGCGGAAAGGGTCTCGGCAAGGGAGGCGCCAAGCGCCACCGCAAGGTGCTGCGCGACAACATCCAGGGCATCACCAAGCCCGCCATCCGCCGCCTGGCCCGGCGCGGCGGCGTCAAGCGCATCTCAGGGCTCATCTACGAGGAGACGCGCGGGGTGCTCAAGGTCTTCCTGGAGAACGTGATCCGCGACGCCGTCACCTACACCGAGCACGCCAAGCGCAAGACGGTCACGGCCATGGACGTGGTCTACGCGCTCAAGCGCCAGGGCCGCACGCTCTACGGCTTCGGCGGCTGAAGTAAAGGCACCGCCATACATTCGTGGAAAGAAACAAAAGGCCCTTTTCAGGGCCGCCCACATAGTCTCTTAAAGGGCTGTTAACACGGTGCGGGAACATTGGGTTTGAGGTTATTAGGCGGTTTCTAGGTAGCAAGACACTAGTCTGGCAAATGGGAAATAGATAACATGACAGCATGCCAAAAAGCCACTGGTAAACGAGGAAGTATCCGCATCATAGTTAACTTGATGGTCACTGGTTGGCCAGAGGACTTGTTTATACCCATGAATTCATCGCGCACAACCATATAAATGAAGGCATTTCGGGGACAAAGTAGTGGGGTGCTGCAGTTTTCGATTGCAGCGGCCAAAATTCACGTTTTTTTTGTGGGCAGAAACAATAAAGGGCTTCTTTGCTACACTTAGAATTTGGGAAAATGGTTAATTTTTTTAACCTCAAGTGTAAACCAGTCTTCTGCTATTGAAATAAGGCCCATTGACAGTCAAATCAGTCCACTGAGCAGCTCACTGCCTTGCAGAGAAAGTGACATATTCCTGCCCTGTGGCTACTACAATTTAGAAGGGAAATGAGCACTACCTTGCACAAGCAAAGCAGTGATTGTGACTACACAGATTGAACCATTATCTTTAGTTCTTCCCCCCAGAGGCCCCATTATGTAAATTCGTTTGGTAAAGCTAAATCTTGAATCTCGCCCTAGAACATGCACTTGTCTGAAAGCACTAGTTTTGCACTGGGCTTTGTTCAAAAAACAGACCCAGATGACTAACAATATTAAATTACCCGGTGAGCTTCAAGAATGGTAGATCACAAATAAAGTGAAAGCCAGTTTTAAAAAAAATGCTTTAACTCACCCTGAGTGCCTCTTAATGGAAGCAATTTTTTTTGTGCCATCACCTCAGCCTCCAAGATTTCGGTTGCTTTTAGGATTAATACTGAGGCTGGGAAGTTAAGATTTGGAGACGTTTATAGTCATTTCACAAATAAAATAGACATGATTGCAATCAACCAATCGTAAATGTTTTTTTTTTTTTAAAGATTTATTGATTTATTCATAGAGAACTGGGGTACAGGTCAGAGATGCGGAGGGTGAGAGGATTCACCAGAGACAGAGCGGGGAGCAGAACAGGCAGATCCACGAAGTCCACTGCTGAGGGGAGCAGCGGGCGGGTCAGGAGAGGTCTGCCACGTCATGTGGTCATGTGGTCACCTCGGGGGCAGGCGGGATCGAACTCATGCGGAAGTGGCTTAAGCTTCTTAGTGCAGTGCTTTAACCGGCTGCGCCACCAGGGAGGGCCCAATTGTAAATGTTTTTTAACGATGTCGTTCCTTACTTTACCAAGTAGCATCTAAACTAGGGTACCTCAGAGATGAGCGTAAATATTTCAAAGTTCTTGCAGTTGTGAAAAACCTTGGTTTTTATTTCTATCACTAGTGAACTAGTAAGAGGTAAACTTTCACCCAGACTCAAATTTTTGGTTACCTGCATTCTATTCATTGGTCCCTATAAGTCCATGGACATGGAGAGAATTTAAGATTCTCTAGATGGATGGCACCAACAAATACAGCAAACTTACCTGACAGTGAAGACGTATTTGAGCAAAACCCTGATATGGCCCACGCAAAGCACTAGACCTCCAAGTCTTGCGCCCCATGCCAGCCTGTTACACTGCATAAGCCTGTCTTGGAATGGATACCTAAAGGGCCTACCACTTTAACCTCTGCAGATGTTCACCGAGTGGCTAAAGAAACCTGTTATTACCCCATCATAAATGATCTTCTTGGACCCTCCTTGGCAGCACAACGGGGAAGCAAAGCAGTATGAGGCTACGCAGCCACTGCAACATGAGGTCGATCCCCGGCGGGGTTGTGGGTGTGAGATGGCCCACGTAGCGCAGACTGCTCCCCTCAGCAGTGTTTATTTCAGTCCACCCGCTCTCCCCACTGTCTCTACTGAATCGCCTGACAAACCCCCCCCCCCACCCATCCCACCCCACCCCTGCCACCTCTGGCCTGTACCTCATTTCTGTACGCACAAATAAATCTTAGGGAAACAAAACACCAGTAAGAGTTACGAGGAAGTAACTAGAGTTACGCCCTTTTATGATTATTTAGGTGGCTCTGAAAAGAGCCTTTGGGTTCTGTAGTAAAGTTGCCTTCAAAAAGCTCATTTCTTCGAGGCTGCTCTCCGGGGATTAGTCTTCTGCTGGGCCATCTTGGCTTTCCCCGGTTTTGGCTTGCCAGCCCTTGCCTTCCCAGGGCTCTTCTGCTGCGACTTAACCTTGGCCGCCTTGGCTTTTCTGCCAGGTTTCTTGACTGCTGTTGCATTGGGCTTCTTGGCCTTCTTGCTGGTCTTGGTACCTTTTGGAGACTTGGAGTCCAAGACCACCTTCTTAGCTTTGGCAGAAGCGGGCTTCTTGACCTTGCCCTTGGGGGGCTCTGGAGTAACCTTCTTGCTCAGCTTGAAGGACCCGGAAGCACCGGTTCCCCTGGTCTGCACCAGAGTGCCCTTGCTCACCAGGCCCTTGAGGCCAATCTTGATGCGGCTGTTGTTCTTCTCCACATTGTAGCCAGCCGCCGCCAAGGACTTCTTGAGCGCTGCCAAGGACATGCCCCCTCGCTCCTGAGACGCCGAGAGCGCCTCAGTAATCAACTTGGACAACGAAGGACTCGGGGTCTTGTGACTTGCACTGGCCAGGCCACTCGGCTTCTTCCCTCGCTTCTTTGCTGGAGGTTTCTCCATAGAAGCTACACCAGGATCTGCCGGAGCTGCGGGAGCAGTCTCAGACATACCAGGGAAGAAGAAAAGTAGGAAGAGCCTGGCAGAGGCGCGAAAAGTCGCGACGCCTCAGGCCTTATATAGAGCCGGGCGCGCTGTGATTGGTGCGCTGCTCAGGCACCGCCCCGCCCCTTGGGGAGGAGCATTTGTGTTTGTTTTACACCAAAAAATTGAATCCTGTAAAAATCCTCTGCACAAAATAGCCCAGGTTCCATGCCGAACGATCCTTGGAGACTCAGACTTCAATCGTGTTTTCACTTTTTAACGAAAAATGTTTCTTCCTGGCAAAACTATTCGATAAAGTCCTTGGTTTTCAGCAAAATTCAGGGAAAGGAGTGAAACTTTCTCTTTTCCTTATAAATTTAAAAGTAGTTTCGAGTAGGAGAATTATCTCATCTCTTCTGAATGACTTTGCAAATGTTTGGCTTTCAATCTGTGGAGAAAATAAGTTATTCACGCCCAGAATTTGATAGAAAATGGTTTGTGTATGTGAGGAAAGTAACACAGAGCTCAGAAGTCTCAGCATGGACATAGGTAATGCTTATGACGTGGTGTGAAAACTTCAGGGGACTACCTAATCATGCTTGCGCAAACACAATCTAGTAAATCATAATCTACAATGCATGTGGGCTGCGTTTGACTAAAGCCACTCATTGGTCTCTGCACTTAGATAGAAGACCATGGAGAATGGAGTAGCATGGACCTAATTTATGATAACTACTTGGCTAAAATCACTCTTGTGGCTGGTTCCATGCTACGAGGTCACTCGGTGACCCTGAGTTTTGCTAAGGACTCGGCTATTCAACTCCCAACCACCACACTCATTTTCAGAGCCCTACCCCAAATGCTCAAAGAAACAAGTAAGTCCCCTGCTTTCAATTATCTAAGGCAGGAACACTTACCTGAAGTGGGAGCCACAGACTCAAAATTGGCGGGTGTGCCTTCAGTAATTGTGGGAAAAGGGTTGTTGGGACATTGCCTACAATGCCTCTGTGCGTTTGTCTCAGGGCTCACCATTGGTGAGAGATCTGGATCCAAGTTTGTTCATCAGTACGTAGTTGCTCAGGGAAGCATGTAGTGTGGACAGTGCCCAAGATTTCATCACAAAAATCATCTTGTGGTGACCTCCAAATTCCTGTATATGGTATTTGGTATCTATTTTGCAGGTTGGGAAGCCACTTGAGGCTTTTCAGGAGAGAATTTATGCATTATTGTTGATTTGTTGTATTGCTGCTTCTGTCTTGGCTCTGGACTCCATGTTTGTTCTAGAGAAGGACCTAATGTGAGTGATTGGTAATCCGTTGCAATAGTTTTCAGAAGAAAAGGGAGTGTGTCTTTGTGTCTGTGTGGGAAGGGAGTTGGGAAGTATGGGGAAAGAGTAAACTTGAAATATTTCTGAAGCAGAAGTTAAATAATGAGATTTAAACTTGATTGTGAAGTGAGGTTTAAAAAAAATCTCTATTTCATGCAGACAACTCACATATATACATACAGCTAGAACAGAAGTTCAGAAAATAATGCTATGTTAAATACCTGAATTCTGATGCATTCTATTTCAGTTTTTTTCTTTTTTAATGCTGGCTGCAAATCATAAGACTGAGTCTACATTCACTAATACACTACTAGTGTATTAGTGTAGGTTCTTCTAAAGAAAGACCTCAGTTTCCAAAAGTTTCTCCTTAGATCACAGATGCATTTTATCAAAGTCCCTATAATTTGATTTCTTTTCACTTGCCAGCACTCCTAATCTACACATTTTTGGGAATTTCCTGATCTAAGACTTAGACCTGCCTTTGGATAGAGTTATCCCTTTTTAATAACTATTCTTTTTAAATAACTATTTTTGAACTTTATATTTGATTTTCAACCATTTTACAGATGCTATTTCACAATTAACCTTGGTTCTTTTTTTCGACTTTTTTCTTCACTTTTGAAGAAATCATTTTTGATTGACTGCTTGTTCAACTATTGCATAATTGTTTTGTTTGTTTTATAGAAGGGCATGTAAATAATTTCATGTTTGTAAAAATTGTCTCTAAAAGTCTTTAAGAATTTATATGCAGGTATGATACTGCTTTGGCACTGAGGCATGTACAAAACCCATCTTTTTAATTATAAACAAGTATTACTTGGTCTCTAAATGAAAGCAATTACCATTTTCCTATTATGGAAGGTAAGAGCTGAGCATATGCAGTAACAATTATTAGGTCATTAAATCATTATTCAAAACAATAATACGCCCAGAATTTTATGAGGAAGTCATAAAATTCTAGTAGGGGAGGTGTCTTCTCTGTTGAGTCAGAGGGACCTGTATGGCCTGTTCATTCCGTTTCATCTGCTTCATTGTCAGCTGTGCATCTTCAAGGAGGTTTGGAAAACTTGTCAGAGGAGAGAGGCACTAAATTCTGGGCCAAGACTTACTTAGAGTGTACTAGAAGTTTCTGACCTGGAAGAAAAGCTATTTCCGTAGTTGGAAAACCTCTGGAGGAGTTGTTCAGGTGATCTTATTTCTGTCTTCCCTGACATTCTACCTCTTATTACCTATTGATATGCAAGTAAAACCATACCCATATTATGCTGTTTCTAAATTTGTGATTAGCATGCCTAATGCTGACAAGTTTTATGAACAGTTCACTGCCAGGATAGCTGAAAATATTTTTCCAAGCTACATGGATGCTTAAGGAGCCAATCTTTGAAAAAAGGGAGACATGTCATTAGAACTTTGGGGAAAATTTCTGTTGCATTTTAATTCATAATACATACTTGTCAGAAAAAGCAAAAACTTTTTTCTTACTGATAAGAAGCTCCCATGCCTATGTAACCTTGCCCCAGCCCCCTTCTACCTTGGAGAAAATGTACATCCCATCCCAGAGGTGCTGCAGGGGACCACAAAGTGGAACGCTAAATGTTGCCTGGAATCTGCATGCTTGAGCAGCTTGGGTGTGACCCCCTCACAGACCTTGCAAAACCAGCCCAACCTACCTGCTAACTGGGAAAAACAAATCCCTTCCTGGATAACCTACTGTAGATGTGTATCTGTGGGGGACCAACCCCGATTTCAGGCTGTCGAGCAGCTGACACAGGCAGGGTCTCAAGGTGGGAAAGACGTCGGCGAGGCAATATTCTAAAAATTGGGGAGTAAAGGGGAGTGGGAGTGAGGAAGACACGGGAGTCGGAGTTGGGTGCAAATCTTCCTGCTCTGCCTTCAGCAGAGGTTTATTTTATACATTTCAAGCAGGCAGGGGGGTGGCATTAGCATATGAAAGAGGTTGAGATCACAATCATCATTTTTCTAAGAATAGTATGGGGTTATTTTGACCTTTACTTGAGATTATAACATTCTAAAATCAATCAAGGTTAAAAAACAGGTATATAGGTGCACAAAGTTTATGACTAATATTACTATAGTGGAGATTGATAAAAAATAAAGTCCCTTAAATCTTATCTATTACCTAATGTTTTTTTCTCCCTGAGACATCCTGGGAGGCAGGAAGAGGAAATTTCTTGCAAATCAAGTTTCCAAAAAGTTCTTTGAAGAAACTTGCTAAGAGGTTTTAAGTGAGTTTCCTTGAGGTCTAGACATATTCGCTCTGAATAGGAGACATAGGTGAATTTCCTTATCTAAAGACTAGATAGTAGAATCCTGAAAGACTAGCCAGAAGACTTTTGTGGATTGCTTTGAAATGTAGCAGGTAAAAAACCTGGCTAGTTTTAATACAGGCAACCTGGATGAATTTCCACATCTAAAGGCAGTTTGTAGGAAGTTTGAGTAATTCTTCAGAAGTTGAATAGAAGGCTAGGTGAGATAGTAGAATGATAAGATTTGGGTTTCCTCCATTGGCAGTGAGAGAGACTTCACAGAAACAGCTCCTTTGCTTTTATTTATCAGCCAGTTGTCAAGTTACTTTTGACTTCAGAGGAATTTTTTCACCCTGGTGCAGTGCTTGCTTGTCAAAGCAGGGAGGCCTTATGCAGCTGAGGCAACTCAACTGTAAGCTGAAAATTGCTCAGAATATTTTGATATTACGATTATACAAAAAAGGGAGGTCATAACACATGTTAGCGTGGAAAGTCTGATTTTTCAGAGCAATTCCCCTCCATCCGGACCGTGTCTGACGACAGAGGTTGCATAGCTTGTGTCATGTATCTGTATAGGAGACATAGTGCCTGCATAAATTATATACAAATACTGACTTGGTGGGTGGAACCTCTCCATGAGCATGCAAATTTCATGTGTTGAGAGCTTTGAATCCCATGTAGACTGCTGAATACTCTGGGAACAGTGCCTGATGTGTGAGATGTGTGAGGGGTTTATCCAGGCATATCCAATGAATGGCAACATATATACAAGGTAAAGCTAAATTCCAGCTTTATCACAGATCTTTTTTTTTTTTAAAGATTTATTTTCACATACAGAACTGGGGTACAGGCCAAAGGTGCAGGGCAGTGAGAGGCTTCACCAGAGACAGAGTGGGGAGCAGAAAAGGCAGATCTACGAAGTACACTGCTGAGGGGAGCAGCGGGCGGGTCAGGAGAGGTCTGCTGCGCCATGTGGTCACCTCCGGGGCAGGCGGGGATCAAACTCATGCTGCAGTGGCTTTAGCCGCTTAGTGCTGTGCTTTAACCCACTGCGCCACCAGGGAGGGCCCACACAGATCTTTTTTAAATTAAAAAAAAAAAAAAGCATATAGACTTCCAGTTTATTTACCCAACTCAGCCACTACTCTGTGACAAAGTCCCCCTCCATCAAAACTGTGTGAGCACGTGCTACCCCACATGTGCCAACCCCTTCAGGACTCTGAGATCCTCATGCTTTATGTCATTCAAAATCCATTTTGTACATCATTTGCATTTTAGTTTTTCATGATACATCTGTTCCTATTGACCTGTGGTCAGTGCATATGTATTTGGGATTGGGCATTCATCTGGTCTAATGCTGACTCTTGAATCATGAAGTTCTTTGCCTGTGGAACAGAGAAGTCTGTCTTGGAATAAGGACAACTGACTAGTTTCCCACCTTGCCTGTTCTGATTTTTATTACTTTGGGCAAATTTGACTTATTTCTCCTGTGAGTAAGGTATAATGACACTACATTAGCCTGTTCAAGTTATCGTATAAAATACTAACTATGGTCTGGGTAACTTCAACTATAGAAATTGATTTCCTCACAGCTCTGGAGGCAGGAAACCCTACGTCGAGCAGGCCGAGTTCAGGGGTGGGCTCTTTTCTTGACTTTCTGGCTGGATCATCACATGGTCTCTCAGGGGAGTGGGATCTCTCCCTGGCTTCGAATGAAGTTACTGATCCTGTCAGATTAGCACAATTTCCGCCCCTTATGATCTCTTTAATCTTAATCACTTCCTAAAAGCTCTATCCTCAAATATGGCCACATGAAGTCTAAGAGGTCAGCATGAAGTTGGGAAGGGCATAATTCAATCAGTAACAGATAGCTTTCTCAGGGAATAGTTAGGAAGCTTATCAGAGAAAATGTAGGTAAAGTCCTTTTACTTACACACAGCCAAATGGTTTTTATTTCAGTGCAGATACCTGAAAAATACTAGCTTTTTGGTCTTACTGAAATCATACTTATTCTTCATGTAGTGCCTCCATGGAAGGATTACAATTATGCCCATTATTTCTCATGGCTCATAACAACATGGGCAAAATGAAATTATCATGATTTTTGGCCTATCAACTAAACAATGTTTTTAAAAATATTTTCAGCGTAAATATGAATGCTATAAAACAGGAATTTTCATATTATGTTGATATGGGTTTTTTGGATGGCCTTTAGCAGTTTATATATATGCTAAGAGCCCTAAAAAAGATTTCTACCATGTGATTTAATGTTTCTACTTCTAAGGGTATAGTCTAGGGAAATAATCAAATATTTAAATAGATACAGGTATACAGATCCATAATCTGTAGGATCTATACTCTATAAAAATGAAACTCTGTCTCAATAACCAATAACACACAACTACATAATGATAAAAATCATAGAAAATTATTTCTAATCATAAACCTTACATATATAGCACAATACAATTTACTTTATATTCTATATTTATTATAGGTGTATCACGTTCTTTTCACAATTTTCCACAATGAATATTTAATATTTCTATACTCAGATAAAAAGTGTTTCGCCGCGTAGTCATTATTCTTTCCGTGACTGTTAAAAATATCTCCATACATCTTCTTTTAGTATCACTCATTTTCATTGGTTTATTTGTGAGATGTGTCCAGCGGTGACCAGTGGTAGGAAAACTCACGTGTAAACCTGTTTCCTTCTCCTGTGAAAAGAGAGTGATTGATTAATACCATTCTATAATTCATCAGCTAGCGGATAGTGATTTTGACTCAGAGAACAATAGTGGTGGTGGCTATTGTTCCTTGGGTGTTTGGTTTGTGCCAGACATTGTCCTATGCACTTTAAACACATCAATGCACTTAATCGTGCAACAACTTTATGAAATACCTAGTATCATTCCCCCTGCTTTTTGGTGAAGAAATTAAAGAAAGTTGAGCTGCCTAAGAGACACAGCTATTGAATGACAATCCTCTGTAGTAAACCCACACCCACCAGCATTTGAACCTCTATTGTATACTCTTCAATAAAGGATAAGTATGATCCTGTCAGTGTCCTGTACACTACATTTAAGCTAAGTCCGGAAGTGTGAGTAGGACATCTGTCAGGTCAGGGCTTTTCCCAAAGGAGACACAATGACCAAAACTAGATAGTAGGGAGTGTGTAAGATGGGTGCTTAGGGGTGAGCCTTTGGGACCTTCTGGGCTTCACACAATGACAGGTTGAAGAGGTCATGTTCCTTATCCCAGAAACTTCCCTTCTCCCCATTGCTCATTCCTCCCTGCTGTTGGCAGATGATATCATCTCCCTCCTCCCCCGCTCTTTTTAAATAAATAAAAGAAACATATCTAATGGAAATGTACCCAAGTAGGGCCCTCTCTGGTGGCACAACTGGTTAAAGCACAGCACTAAGAACCTCTCCATAGCAATTGCAGCTCCAGTTTGAGCCCTAGACAGGGAGGTGACCCACATGGCCGCCAAAAGACCTCTCCTGTCTCTCCCTCTGCTCCTCCAGCAGTGTACTTTGTCAATCTGCCTGTTCTGCTCCCCACTGTCTCTGGTGAATGCTCACCATCCCTGCAACTCTGGCCTGTACCCCAGTTTTGAATGTATAAATAATCTTAAAAAAATTTGAAGAAAATGTACCCAAGTAAGTACTTAGTGTCTTCCTTGAGGTGGTATAAATATTTTCTTCCTCCCTTTGACAAGTAAGCAAAGGCAAATCTTTTATATTCCCCAGGAATTCAAAGCCAATTCAGGGCTGTTTGGTGAATCTTCTTTAAAAGCTGTGAGCTGGGTCCTCCCTGGTGGCACAACGGGTTAAAGCGCAGCACTAAGAAGCTAAAGCCACTGCAGCATGAGTTCGACCCCTGCCTGCCCCGGAGGTGACCACATGGCTGGCAGACCCCTCCTGACCCACCCACTGCTTTCCTCAGCAGTGTACTTCCTCAGTTCTGCTCGTTCTGCTCCCTGCTCTGTCTCTGGTGAATCCTCTCACCCTCCAAATCTCTGGCCTGTACCCCAGTTCTGTACGAATAAATAAATCTTAAAAAAAAAAAAAAACCTGTGAGCTGACATTAGTGTGGTGGGAGTGTGTACACATTTGGCTAATCAGAGAACTTTTAATTGTGACTCATATTTGACACTTCCAACATCTGCCCTCACTTCATTTTACAAAGACAGAAGCTTTTGTTGCATGTTTTGTGCATATCTGTGAATATATCACAGTCAAATCTAGGCATATGTTAAGAAAGACCTGCCTGGGGACAGAGCAAGGGATAGGCATGACATGAATAGAGGCATTTTTGTCTCTCTTTTGCTGGTGAGGGGCACAGCTTACTCCAAAGATCAATGACCATCACTGCTGATGTAAGGTGTTAACTGATATTCCACTAGTGCTTTAAACAGATGCACAATGTAGCATTTGAACAGTCTTAATTCCAAATGCCACAAGTTTTCTTAAACACTGTTGCAAAAAGACCCTTTAAATAATAATGCACCATATATGCAACAGTTTAAAGCACTAAACGATTATTATCAGAGTTCACACCTTATGTCAGAAATGTGTTTCAGTCGATCTGCCTGTTCTGCTTCCCACTCTGGTGAATCCTCTCACCTACTGTATCTCTGGCTGGCACTCCTGTTCTTGTATGCATAAATAAATAAATCTGAAAAAAAAAGAAAGAAAAGAAAAATGTAAGGACTGTAACCAGGGGAGCCCAAATTCTTCCCCCAGCATGCTCACGTTCACACCTCACCCTGCAAACTCACACCTGAAGGAGGGTAGCTATGATGGTGCTGGAGGAGGAGGAACTGGTAGAACCCAGAGCTTTGATTCCTCTACAATTGGTCCTTCCTCCGAGGCCTGCAATGTGACTTCCTGCTAAGATTTTGTAATTTGAGAATTCATTCACTTTATATAAGAGGTTTAGAACAGTGACTGGCACCCACCAGTGTTTGCTATTATTGTTCTATTAGGTGTTTTAACAAACGTCAGCGTGCAATTTCATCTACTGCCATTCCAGATCCCTCTTTTTCTGCATGTCATCCCATGTAGTTACTGTATGTTGTTTGCCTTTCCCAACTGAGCTGGAAGCTCTGAAAGGCTGGCGACTTTGCTCTTTTCCAAGGGGACAGTCACTGGAGATGGCTCCCTAGCAGCAGAGGAACAAGAGCCAGAGCACAGTCCCTCAGGGCTGGGGGCAGACCTGAGCGCCTACTGTGCCAGGTGCTTGTGCAGGTGCTTGTCCGTGTTTCCTAAGCACTAAAGATCTATTTTCACAAACATCTAGAAGGTAGAGCTATCACCATCATCCTCAAGACAGAGATGAGAGCGCTGAGGAACAGAGATTAAGTGACTAACTTCAAAATCTCACCGCCGAAAAGTGGGGAACTGGGGGTTCAACCTTGGGAGATTCTGTCTCCAATGGCTACACTGGTTTTTATCACAGAGCAAGGCTGTGCAGCATGGTATTGACAGCTACCATTTTGGGGATAAGCATTTTAGATTTGCTATTTCAGTTAATCCATGTTCCTGAGTAGGTAATCATTACCACCTTTCAGGCTCAGAGTAGGTAAGTTTGCCAAACAAGAACTCAAAGGCATTTAGTTCATTGTTAGCACAATGTTTGCTTGTGTACAAGATATGTCAAGTAATAGTTGTCAACCAACAGTACAGAAAAAAATGACTTATACAACAGAAGAAGGGAGCAAAAAGCCTGAAAACTGTACTGGAATGAGAAAAGGGTGTTGTATGCACAACCTGTTTTGCAGAGACCAAGGAGGGATTGCTGAGAAAATAATCAGGGCTCTTCTCAAAACTCTAGATTTGAGCATGTATGTTGGGCTGCTTCCAGGTAACATCTCACCAATCTTCCAGGCACTTTCATCTCAGGTGGGTCATAATTTGAGCATCAGAGGCTCACTTCCTCCACTTGGTCAAGAGGAGTGGTCATATATGTCTGAGCGTAGCTGTGTAACTTTTAGGCTTAGTCTCTTCCCTGGATGGTAGTCATCTGCATATTAGATAAAGGGGAGGGCAACAAATTATGAAGCATCACAAATACAGTAATACTTTAGTTCAAATTCGAGCCTTTGTCAAAAATAAATTAAGTGACATTTTTGTTTAGGGTGTTTTAGTCAAAGTATTGTGATCCTTGATAAGAATGTATAAAAATGAACATGCCAGGCTCTGCTATTTTTTTTTAATACTTAGAAAGACAAGATTTGAAATCTAATAGTTGCAAAGATTGATAATGGAGGAGAGGACAAAACAGAATACAGTGGAAAAAGGACAGAATTTCCTATTCTGGATCTAAGGAAACGCTTCCATTCCAGAATATCATGTGGGTCACCTCCGGGGCCAGATCCAACTTGCACTGAAACAGCTGCCACTTGCTTGCAGTGATACATCCTAACCTGTTGTGCCACCAGGAACGGCCCTAGATTGGGGTTTCAATGTATGTATCTACCTAGTGTTAAGATTGTTAATGTGTTTATACTGGAATCAAAGATTTATCTGTCCTGAAGCTTAAGAGTAATGCTTATAGTTGCAAGTGCTGAAAATAGACCTTTGCAGCATTGTTATAAAGTTGACACTTCTGAAAGCCTGCTCCAAGCCTAAGACACCTTCTAGAGGGGACCCATAGGAAAGAGGCCGCAGGGGTAGGCACATCTGGAAGGAGAACACCAAAATGCAACTCAAGAGAATGTCTGCCATTGCCAGCCTCCCCAGGGGTGTCACCCACATCTCTTTCAAGTGTTTCCTTCCTTGTTCCCAAGGTCTAGTGCAAGGCCAAATCTAGTGCAAGAAGCAAGCACGGCTTCTTTTCAGATCTCTGCTCGATGAACCTCCTGCAAGTCTATTCCCCAAGTCTCCTCTTGCCCTTGCTGCTCAGCTTCTGCTCAGCTTCACCTTTCAATAGAGGGGCAGGGAGCGTGGAACCACCCCTTTTACATTATGCTATGATATTTATAGTAAGGCAAGATACATTCACTTGTCAAAAAGTAGCACTAATGAAAATTTTTGTAAAATTGGAACTCCTTTTTGTCTGTTGTTGAAATTCTTTTTTGTTACCTAATTATAGTTTGGAGATGGGTTGGCTACACAAGCAGTATGAGATTTTTGAGAGTCAATTTGTATTGAAAGGATAGTTGGATTTTTTTGAATTTAGAAACCAGTTGAGACAATTGTCATTACTGTATGGACTCTGATTAAATCACTAAGTGTTACATTTTTGCACTGCAGTTGGGATATTTTCTTTAGCATTTCCTTTTATTTTAACTAGTTGTTCCTTTGTCTCTCATGAGTAATTATCCTCCCCCACTGTCACCCCATGTGATTGAGCTTTAAGAATAAATCAGAAAATTCCTTTGTTCTCACAAGAAAACTCCCTTTTTCTCATACAAGTGAAAATAAGGAACACCCTCAGGCACATCTATTATGAATACTGTTAAGTTACAAATAAATGCAGGTCCAAAAGGGAGTCCTCTGTTATCTCCCTTTCCTCTTCCGCCACCTTAATATACCAGTTATGGGAAGTTCCAGGAAACTGATGGGGTCAGAAAAGATTATAACAGTTTGAGGTGGGGGTAGGCAGAGAGGATTACTGATGTCAGAAGTCCAATCCAATCTGAGACCAAGGCACTAACTTCCACAATTATTCCATCAAAGAACATGTGCTAATGAAACCCCCAAACACCAGGTCCTATCATCTGGACTCCATCAACTTTACCTGAAACAATCTTTTCTTTGGCTAATAACCCTGTCCTACCCTTTTTCTGCCTACAAATTACCTCCTTTTCATGTAACCTCTGAAACTATTCAGACAGAATACTGCCCATGAATTCATGAATCATCTTATAAAGACAATTAAATGTCTACAATTTGTGGATTTCTCTTTTTAAATATATGTCAACTCAAGCTTTGAGCAATGTGACACATATCCGAGTTATGAAACAGTTAAGTTATTGTTGATAAAATAGTTGCTAGAAAACAATAGTGAAAAAGTACACCTGAATTAACTCTGAGATAATTAATTTAGAAATAATAGGGCAAAACACTAATTAGGGTTAAACCTTCAAGCAGACAAACTGGAATATAGTAAGTTTAGTGTGAGGACAGCTTTTAGAACATTTAACATGAAAAGAAAGTTAGGAGGCTGGATTTAGAATGGGACATTAAAAAGTTATATAAAAAGTAGGTGAAACAGTGATTTTACAAGTGGTATCTGAAAAATACCAAACATGCCTTATTATTTTATGATGCTTCCTTTCAGGTATGAAAATAAAACCTGTGGTTACCCAACGACTGTCATGGAAACCTCAGAGATAATTTTCTTTTATAAAAGACATCATAACAGTTTTATTATTTTGAATTTAGATATTGACTTCATGATATATAAAAGTAAAGATGTAAAAGAAAACTGATTACTTAAGATATGAATATATACGGCATGGATATGTAAGGGGAAGAAAATACTTGCAGCTTTATTTTAGAATGGCATTTAAAACACAACCTATGAATGGGACAAAGCTCTTTGAATTGAAGAACTTTTGTTAAAAAATTACTTATGGACAAATATTTAAGGCAAAAGAGAAAAAAAAAATCAAAGACACAATATTTCCAAAGTTCCCTTTGAATTCTGCAGTTTTACACGTTTGAAAAGTTTTTGGTGTGTCGTCAGACAAATACAGGTAACTTTTTGTGCTTGTGTTTAGAGATAGGCAAATAAATCACAGATAAATAAAATGATTAATTCATATAACAATGAATTCAAGGGATTTAAGTTCAGTCCTAAAGTATATTTACCTTGCCAGCATAAATAAGACAATTCATATTAAACTGAATTTACTACACGAGCAAGCTAATATTTTTCTAATGAGTAGACAAAGCATAGCCATTATTTTTATGCATATTTGTAATTTCTCTGTTGCTGTGGTAATTGGTAGGGTCAAAGCTGTTTGTTTTCAAGACAGTCTTAAAACATAAGCAGCAGTGTTCCCCCACAGGCTTACGAAAACTGGCAGGCAGTCCCAAACCTACCTGTCCCTCTGGGCCCCGACTTGCACACTGCTTATCCCTTTTACAGATTCAAAATGGCAAAAAAAGCCTATCTATCTTCATTTTTCTAAGGCACATGTACATTTTCTACCCTGTTAACTTATGGCTGTTCTAAACTACATGAAAATCAGAGACTTCCACAGATGAAGTTGACTTTAATAGGGATTTTCTTACACCCTTTAATTTAGAATTTGTGGATGTATCCAAAGATTAGGCATTAATTTACTCAATGTCTTAATTATCTATATAGTACATTCAGTCTTTATACAAATAATAGGGATTTATGATTTGTGACATACACACATTTATGCTATTGTTTAAATGACATTCTTTTATTATTGAATTTACTTATTTCAATGCATCATCTACAATGTGAAATTTTAAATAAAATGTTGATTCACCTAGCCAGTAAACCAAGTGGGAGAAATTTAGTAAATTCAAATTAATTAGGATTTTTAAGATAGACCCTAGACTGTGCAACTGAATTATGCTTACATTTTTACATCGTGACAAGAATCTGTCCAAAAATTATCGCGATGAGAATTTTTTGTCCCTCCCCCTAGAATTCAATTTTGTCCTAAAATTAGATGCCACATACTTAAATAACTTTGAAAAAATGGCATTGTTTCTCTTAACTAAAATAACTCAGACCACTAATTAAACTCAGTTTAACTTCCCCCAGTTTAAACCACAAGAAAGCCTAAGAAAAAAAATCAATTTTGCTGTTGCTCTTACTTTTTCAGGCTTTACATAAGCCATTTAAAACTAGTATCTACGTATAATTACTTTCATATTAAGGTAAAAAAAATTGGCTTAAAATTGAGTCCTAAAATACAAACTTTGACCAATTGTTTCTGTTGTTAAAAAAAAAAAAATAAGATTTAAAGCTGGTAGAAATTGTCACTTGAAACTGTGTTGACCTGCTAAAAAGTAAGGCATGTATTCAGATCAGACCCCTCTCCTGGAGCATTCCATATTGCGAGTAAATTCTTATAAACTATTAAAATTTCGCTTTATATGGAGAGTGGAGTCCCTGTTTCTGATTCAGTAGTTATTTATAACCAAATTACAAACCCAGCTTAAAAAACCCGACAGAACAAAAATCTGCATGTCCCCAACTAACATGCTTTATTAGCACTGCAGTTAAACACTTGGAATCTCCCAGTCCCTAATCTTGATGGCACCTCTATACCTTCAGTTCAGCTTACCTTTCAGAGCTGTCCAGATAAATACCCAAGCTTTGAACCTTCACCTTTTCAAATAGGTCATTCTGACAATCTCAGACACCTACAGAACTTGCGTTCAGACACCAGACGTTGGATGAAGCCCAATTACAAAGAAAAATAGAACTGGCTACCATCTGGCAGTACTTTCATTTAAAAATAAAGCGTACTATTTTCTCCCAGCTTCACGAAACAAACCTGATTACAGCTCTCTTTGTGGACAAGTGGGTGGCTCTTAAAAGAGCCTTTGGGGTTAGGTTGTGAAGCCGCTGACTTGGCGAGTTTACTTGGAGCTGGTGTACTTGGTGACGGCCTTGGTGCCCTCGGACACGGCGTGCTTGGCCAGCTCGCCGGGCAGCAGCAGGCGCACGGCCGTCTGGATCTCCCGCGACGTGATGGTCGAGCGCTTGTTGTAGTGCGCCAGGCGCGACGCCTCGCCCGCGATGCGCTCGAAGATGTCGTTGACGAACGAGTTCATGATGCCCATGGCCTTGGACGAGATGCCCGTGTCGGGGTGCACCTGCTTCAGCACCTTGTACACGTACACCGAGTAGCTCTCCTTGCGGCTGCGCTTGCGCTTCTTGCCGTCCTTCTTCTGCGCCTTGGTCACCGCCTTCTTGGAGCCCTTCTTCGGGGCGGGCGCGGACTTGGCCGGCTCAGGCATTTTGAAATCTCAAGACACCGAGAATAAAGTGAAAGTGAGGAGTGGATTTCTGCTATTTATAGGGCCTCTATGCTAATGAGGAATTCAGAGCCCGTCTTAGTTAATTGGAAGACAAACAGTAAGTCTGTCATACATGGGCAGTACTATGCAAATGAGGTATGGAAATGAAGCCTTTCTATTGGCTACTTGAGTGAGTCTCACTACTAACCAATCAGAAAGCGGAATTTACTCTCCAGGAAATGCCTATAAAAGCAGCAGTGTGGCTCTAACTTCAAGGATTAGTTTGTTTTATCAATTACGCAGGGTTTGTTTACTTTTATTTTGCTTTTGCTCGCTTTCATTTTGGTTTTTGCTCTTTTGCAATGTCTGGACGGGGTAAACAGGGCGGTAAGGCTCGCGCTAAGGCGAAATCTCGCTCGTCTCGCGCAGGCTTGCAGTTCCCCGTGGGCCGGGTGCACCGCCTGCTGCGCAAGGGCAACTACGCCGAGCGGGTCGGGGCGGGCGCGCCGGTGTACCTGGCGGCCGTGCTGGAGTACCTGACGGCCGAGATCCTGGAGCTGGCGGGCAACGCGGCCCGCGACAACAAGAAGACGCGCATCATCCCGCGCCACCTGCAGCTGGCCATCCGCAACGACGAGGAGCTCAACAAGCTGCTGGGCCGCGTGACCATCGCGCAGGGCGGCGTCCTGCCCAACATCCAGGCCGTGCTGCTGCCCAAGAAGACCGAGAGCCACCACAAGGCCAAGGGCAAGTGATTTGACGGGCACCTTGAGTTTCCAGAAACGCTTTAGACCCAAAGGCTCTTTTCAGAGCCCCCCACCCAATCAAAGGAAGAGCGAAAATCACTATATTAAAAGCAAACGTGTGTAAAGGTAAATCAGTTTCCTTCCACGTTACAGTGGTCTTTACGGATATGAAGCTTCTAGGAACGGGCCCGGTCATTGCTGAAACAGCTTTCTACGTGAAAATATAGTGATGAAGTATAGTAAAGTGTTTTTGTGCGATTTGCTATGTGTTACGGAAATAAATGCAATGATGTAACTTTAGATTGCCTTGGAAACTACTTTGTTCTTGAGTGCAGCGGGTCAGGGTGTTAAACATGAACAGATCCTTTTATATACACTCAGTGTGGGCAACTCCCTTTCTTTATTCTGTAAAGAACTAATGTTGGCCCTTTCAAAGACTACCAAATGAAACTAGAACATTTAAAAGGACTTTTCCAAATTGACTAAAATAACAGAATGACTCACGCTGGAGTATCCTATTCACAGGCTGTGAGCAAATGGAATCTCCTAGAATTCTGTATCTAAATTGGCGTAGCATCTTCATCAGTTTCTAAGTTAATTAACTACTTAATGTCCCAACCTAGATCACTGCCTAACAATGAATGAATTGGAGTTAGTATTGTACATTTTAAGATCCATAAACACCTAGGTCCCCACAGCTTGGGTTAGGATAGGGCTGCAGGAATTTCCAAAACATAACTGCTAAGGATCTAGTAACTTAGGTTGCCATAACCTACGTACCACACAAATCCCTGGAAAATGCCCTATTTTCCAGTTAGAAATTTTTCTTTTGAATAACTGAGTTTGTGCACTGATGGGAATAAATAGGAAAGGAGGCTGAATTCTCGTGTATAGGAAGAGATATCTAAGCAGTGGTCATGCCTCCCACTTTATACATACTGACACTTGTGGAGAAGTGTCTATAAATACCCCTCTTTCCCAAAACCATCAGCAAGAAAAGCAACTGGAATGTCGGAGTTTGGTGAACGCAAAATGGAGGGGAAAGTGAACACCTTGATTTCCACACATTAGAATTTTCCTCAGTCATTTTAAACAATTCTAAGGAGCAGGACCAAGAATTAGAGTGTGAGAAAGGCCAGACTCATACAGTTCCAAGACAGGATTCTCTTCGAGAACAGGGTTCATTGTATTCAGCATCCCTTATACTGTTGGAGAACTTGGATTCCTAGGTTGGAATTGCTTTACAGAAACCTTGAGGTCCTTTTTATTAACTTTCCACGTTGGCTTTGAAGCTGGCTCCCCTACTTAACCGGTGTGTGATCTTAAACTAGGTACTTCATTACACCATGCCTCCATTTCTTCCTAGATGCCTTTGCTCACTTTATAATGGAAAGTGGATTCAGCAGCTGGTTCTGAACACAGGGTATTCAAGAGTAATGGTCAATATTTATAACTTTCTTTGTATCAGGCACAATTTCTGCATGTTTCCATCATTTAACCCAACAATCTTAAAAGTAAGCATTAGTCCAATTTCAAAATTAAGGACTTAAGAGCAAATCATAAGCAACTTATGTTAGCTATCTTCTCTTTGCTATAGAAAAATCCCTTCTGAAAATCCAGTTTGTATTGGCTGTTTATTTGGGGAGCTTCAGAGAAACACAGAAGATGTCAACTGACCATCTCTTACCTAATGAGAGGTAAACAGGTTGTTCTCCAAGAGAACATGCCTTGCAGTTCCGTCCTAGCTTTCCCTCTTAACACACGTCTCTGCCTTCTACTTTGAAATGTCACTGTTTGTATCCAAAAGCCCCAGTTACTTCTTGGGAAAATTCTCTAGTGTGCAATAAAGTCTCAGTAGCTTCAGTTGCTTTCCAGCTCTTCAGCTTGTCTCCATCTACCACGCCTCCAGGGTCCTGGGTAGGGCCATTTAAATTGGGGCAAGGTGATGAGAATGATAAACCCAGGCCTTCCAATTACTGAAGGCACCAGGGACACAAGTTGATCTCAGGGATTTACTGAGATGTGAGGCTCAGACAGAATCATTATTTGCATAAATAAAGGTCATTCTGAACAAAGCAGATCATTTGACTTATCACCAATTACAGGTCCCTTTTAAAATTTCCAAATAATTTATGTGATAATAGGCTTTCTTTTATTCCATCCATCATCCATTTCCTTTATATTTTATGTAACATTTGTACTCTTTTCAAATGTAATAAATTTTACAACTAATGGTAAAGCAAAATATTCATTGTAAGGCTAAAATTAGGGTTATTGTCTAAGAGCTTATCATCTGTTAATCCTAGTAATAAATATAAACATTTTTATAAAATATCACAAGTGTAATCATTTTAACTTCAAGAGAAATTGGAATCTGATATATAGGCTTAAAGTGAGTAAACTCTCAGGCATGAAATCAATGTAGTCATTTTGAAAAAGAGCAGAATATCACTGGACATTATTTAGGGCTGTTTGGTGAGTTGCAGTTTGAGCAGGAAGAGCACATCAGTATCTCTTAGGAATTGGAAATCTGCACTTAGAGTGGAAGCTTTATCTTAAAGAAGCAAGTGAGGGAGACATTAGACACTTTGTTCTAGTTCTTTGTCTATCAGTTGGATCTTAAAATTTGACCACTCCCGGCCTCAGTGACAGCAGTTAAAGCTAAAGCGCAGCATCATGAAGCTGGCAGCAGATTCCTTGCGAGTTTGATCCCCGCCCCAGATGTGATCCACATGGTGCAGCTGGCCTCTCCTGACCCGCCCGCTGCTCCCCTCAGCAGTGTACTTCGTCAGTCTGCTGTTCTGCTCCCCACTCTGTCTCTGATGAATCCTCTCCACCTCTGGCCTGTACCCCAGTTCTGAATTCATAAATAAATAAACCTTAAAAAAAAAAAAACTTCACTGCTTCCTTCACTCTGCAGCAGACACTCTGGCAAGACATCCATTTTTGTCTATTTTTGGTAACCAAAGCTTAAAGATCAGGACTGAACTTTACACCACAACAGATTGTCCTGATAGAAGGCATATCACTCCAGATGGCCAGACTACCTCATGCTCTAAATTTTAGGGACTTGAAACCTGTCCCATTCATGATTTTTTTTAGATTTACTTATGCTTAAAGAACTGGTGTACAGGCCAGAGGCATGGTGGGTGAGAGGGTTCACCAGAGACAGAGTGGGGGCAGAATAGGCAGATCTATTGAAATACACTGCTGAGGGGAGCAGAGCGGTTTGCCGGGCTAGGAGAGGCCTGCCATGTGGGTCACCTCCCTGGCCAGGGGATTGTACTCATGTTTCAGTGGCTTTGGAGAGCTTCATAATGTGGCGCTTTAACCCATTGCGCCACCAACGAGGGCCCCTTCATGATTTTATCAATGTTGCAGTTTCAAAGACTATATAATAAGTTTCCAATTTGATACTTCTAGCCTTGTCCTCTTCCCTGAAATGTAAATGTGTGTATAAAGATTCCTCCTTGACCCCTTCACTTGCAACCCTATTAGGCCTCTCAACCTCAAGACATCAAAACACATGTGTGTTTTGAAACAAAACACATAGTGCTTCCCAGTCCTCCCCTAACCAGTATGTCACTTAACCATAAATCTATTTAACCAAGAGAAGATTCAAGGAGTCTTGCTCTCTTTCATTTATCTAGGTAATTCATGTCATCTACACACCTTCAATATATACCTTAATTTATGCTCTACTATAATCTAAAGGGTCACCAAGGCCAAATCTCTGACTCAATCTTCATTTTCCTGTTCCAGTCACACTGGCCTCTCCTACTTTCCAAGATGTTTGTCTCTTCAAAACTTGCATTGTTGGTCTAATTGCTCTGAAAAGCTTGTCCTCTGACTTTTTTTCTGGCAAGCTCCATCTTATCCTTCAGACTTCAGCTCATCTTCAGAGAAGTCTGTCTAAAATATACCTACCCCGATGGATAAAGATCTAAATACAATATACAAATCTATGAAATATTAGGAAACATTTTATATAACTTCAGGCCTGAGTTTTGAGGGAGCGGTTTCATTTTTAAGCAAAGCCGGAAACACAAAAGTCATATAGGGAGGACACAAACCACATAAACCAGAAAGAAATTAACAACACAGTATAACATAAAAAAAGTGAAAATCAGCAATGCTTTCAGATAAGGTATTGTAACACATAGTACATAAAAGATTAATGACCTTTTTAATTTGATTTCAATTAAACTGCAATTCAATTCAGATAGCCACTAAGTATGAGATTGGAGAACTCTTCATCTTCCTAGAATTTATGCATTTTATGCCAGAAAAGATACTTTTTCTCTCACCTGTAAATACACATTAAATACACATTCTCTAAAACCAATACTATTCAGGACTGCTGGGAAGAAGGGAGAATTGCCACTGTCTTTAATCTTTTGAGAGCTCATCCTTGCTATAGCCATTTATTAGTAGACACTTGGGATCTACCACATAGCTCTGCCATGTGAGCTGATAAGAAAAAAACCTGTAAGCCTTTACAAACACCTCTGTGTGAATTGATGGGCATGTACTAAGTTTGTAATTGAAAGAAAAAGCAGTAAAGTAAGGAACCTCCCTTTGTCCAAATTACTCCAGGTAATTTGCTCAGAATTACTTTCTGACAATCATCCTGTGTAGATTATTTGAAATACAGTGTGATCTGAGATTTTATTTATCCAGTGCCCCATTTGTTTGCCTCTTCCTGTGACCCTCTCTGTACCCCAAGACAGGGACCTGGCGCCAGCACTCACTATGATACCCCAGCTCCAGCGGTGGCAGCATCAGCTTTCTTGAGTGAACCAGGAAACGACTGTCACAGGCCACAAAGCCCTCTCAGATCCCACTGAATTCCCAACTCAAACATCTGCCCAGTAACCACTGTTACTCCATTACCTGTTTGCCCTGCCCAGGAACACAGGGGAATTTTGAGAGGTGCACATTTGCTTGTTCATATTGCACCTTTTCCGGGTTTCTGTACTAACCTCTCCAGACTCAGAGTCTCCTGAGAAGCCCAGTGTACCCAGGAGCCCTTCATTCCTCTCAGGCCCTGCTCTCTCCTGGCTGTTATGCATGAGAGAATCCTCTTTAATATGCTGCTGGGCCTGTGGCTACTAAATGTGTGTTTGGAATCTTGGAAAGAAAAGGGTCCCGTAGATGGAATGTGACCACAGCGATGCTCTTTCATCCACTTCTCAATCTCTGCTCTGGCACATGTCAAACGGCCTCCTCGGCTTTCCCATTCTAATGCTGGGATGATGCCGTTAATACTCTCATCCACAGGGTGAGGTGGTGGAAGAATTCTACACACTCGTATCCATTCCCTAGAACAGCACACCTTCCCTACCCATTTAGTAGATTATCAGTGAACATTCAAAGAGTAAGTTGACAGCAAAACTTCTATCAGCACAGAAGTGAAACAGCCACTACGTAGCAGGGACCTGGGAGTTTATTCCTGGGCCATGTACCCTTTTAGCCACCACTTGATCTGAAATTCCAGTTGCTAAATTTAGAGGAAAATTCATGACTGGCTCGAGAACTGCTCTGCCGGGTACAGGAGCCATTAATCACTTGTAACACTATCAGCTTAAATAAAATGCTACAATTTAAAAATCAGGCCCTCTGTTGCACTAGTCACATTCCAAGTTGCTGATGGCTACTGTAATGGACAGCAAGGACAGAGAGAGTGTCTGTTTTCATAGAAAATTCTGTTGGTAGTACTGTACTAAGTACTTGATTACCCTCTCAGCTAACATCTAACATGTTCAAGTGCATCTAACAAGCTTTCTACAGGTGGTACATGAGGATGTGGCTGTAAAATAAAATGTAGTATGCACAGGTAAACTTGAATTTCAGATAAGCACAAATAATTGTTTTCATTTAAGTATACCCCAACTGTTGCATGAAATACAATTAAACAATTATTTACCTGAAACCCAGATTTAGAAAGGCATGTTGTGTTTTTATTTGCCGTATGTGGCAATTCTATCTCAAGAGCAGAGTTTCTGTGGGGGAAGGTAGTGATGGATGTCTCACAGAAGGGAGCTTCTATGTGAGGAATTGAAAAGGGCTGAGACACAGAGAAACACTAACTTGTTACGAGGAAATGGGTCTGTAAGTTTTTATGATTGTTTTGAGAAAGGCAAATTTGTTCCCTTAGGTTTATTTCCCTCATTCAGGTGTCAAAAGCTTGTCACTACCAAGGATGGCTGGATCCCGAGCATCTGTCAAACTCATCAGTTCTCAGAAATAAATGGCTGGCATCAGTGACTGAGTCAGCCCTTGAAAATGCTTTCCTATTAAAAACTCATTCTAGGTTTATTTGTGTGGGCATGCGCACCGGCGTGTACATCTGTCCTTTGGGGATAAAGAAAGAAAAAGGACAGAGAAACTATTGGAGAAAAGCTCTTTCATACAAAATTGTATCTAGTTTTCTAAGTAATACATTCACAGGACCAACCAAGTTGAAATAACAAGGTACATATTGTGAATCCTCCCTCCACAGGACCTCCACAGGACTCCTTAGAGAATCTTTTTTTTTTTTTTTAACACTTGTGCATCTGCTCATAATTAATTCGTGAAGTTGTGAGTCCAAAAACAAACATATGCTTATCCCCCCACTTTCATTTTTAAAATATAGCAGATTAAAATCTACACTTATTCTTTTTGACAACAATATAACTTTCCAGATGTGAATCTGGGAGCTGCACCTACACTGTCGCACGGCCCCGTGTGGCTACCTCATAGCTTATGTAGCCTCTTGGTGGACACATACAGTTATGGGATAATAAGCCTTGATTTACAGCAACATTGATGTATTTCTCTGTTCTGCTGCAGAGGTAAACAGCGAACAAATTTAAGTCACTGTTGAATTGGGACTTAAAACCTTTCCCAGTTTGTCATACCAAACTTCTGTAAAATGAAGGGAATATTTCCCTTCAGTAACTATGAGACTGAAAAAGATCATGTGTATGAATTGTCTGAAACTCTAAAGAACAGCACAAATTAAGTTTCCATACATTCCTTTGGTTATACATAATATATTGTAATAAGAGCAGATTCCACAGATTCCATCCTAGCTCAGAGACAATGGAAGATGGGCAGGAAGGAGGAAGGCTGTTTTGTAATTCCATGCAAAAAACACCTCCCTGGTTAAAGGAGCAATTGCTGCCCCTCTCACACAGGAGGTAGAAAGCACACCTTTCCAGCCTACCCCAAATCACACCCCTTCTGTTCATTCCCCTGCAGTCAAGGTCAGCCTTAAGAACGACTTTGGTCAAAAATCTGGTGTGCTTGGGGTGGGCCTGCTTGGGACACTGCTTACATGGCCAACTCTCAGTGTGGGGCCTAATGTTGCCTGGCAAATATGCCTGGCACAACCCTCAAGAAATCTGCTGAATTCATAAGGCTGCATTGTAACAAAGGCACCTAACTTAATGTTAAGAAATACCTACATATAAAATCTATGTGAAGTAGTTTTTGAGTGCACACGTGCACACACACACCACACAGACTGCAGTAAGATGTCTGGGGAAGATGGGTATCTGGAGGACAAACTTGGGGTGATGCCCAGCTCTGCCATTTACCGAGTGTCTGCCTGCGAGTGAGTCATGTCCCATCCCTGGGGAGCAAACTTTTTCACCTATGATAGAATAGCACCTCTCAAAGATATGACAACACTTGAGAAAGCATTTTGTTTGTAAAATCATGTGTGTGTGTGTGTGTGTGTGAGAGAGAGAGAGAGAGAGAGAGAGAGAGAGAGAGAGAGAGAGAGAGAGAGAGAGATTATATAAAGACTCTATAGATATAGAAATAATTGTGGAGGTGCAGGGAAAAGTCCCCTAGGTTCTTCTCAAATAGGTTGAGTAACCACATAGTTACCAGCTGGGTTAGCAAAGGAAAAAAATAAATGTAATGATTTGTACATGGGGAGTTACATGGTTGGGCAGGTTCTACTACCAGCCAGGGAGGAAAGGGTTTAAACTCTGAACTAAAGGACAGTCCAGGGACTGTGGGAACAAGGTGAGGAAGGGGATTTCATTCTAAAAGGGAACATGTGTTTCTTAAAGAGGACATCTTTACTAATAAGCTTACACCTGGATGACACCCCCAAGCTATATTCTTCTAGGATACTTAAAGGAAGAAGCGGTCGATTCTTAAGAGCCAAGACAAGAGTTTCTCAGCTTTCCAGGGCCCGTATTGCTCTCAGCTCAAGTAGTCTGCATGTCCGAGCAGGGTGTCTTGAGGAGATTAATTCTGAGAATCATGGGGTGATCTGATGTGAGCCCCTTCATTTTCTACCTTTTCCTGTCTATCAATCAATTATCCATCCAACCACTTATCCACCCATCCACCAACTATATGATCTATCATCTATCTATCCCTGTCATCTATTTTTCCTCACCTGGACAAGTGAAAGTAGGTAAGGATTCTGAGATTCCCCTGAGAGATTTACCATTTTCCACCTGTGAAGTAATCAGGTTTATGCTAAGGCAGAGCATTCCTACTCTGGTAACAACTGGCCCTCACAGCAGGAGGAAGCTTCTATAGTGGGACATGCAGTGATGGAGTAACAATGGCTACACCCCCACATGTCCTGCCAGCTCTCTAAGTACAGAGCAAGACACCAGTAGAGAGGGGCTGAGGAGAGAGAGCACATTTCAAACTCATCTAGCCACCTTGCCAAGAGCAGAGAAGCTCAAAACGGGGCTGTCCCCCCTCTCATTTGGGGTCAGCTTGAGCTGTGGCTATTCACCCCTACTGGGTACCTGAGCAAACTTGGCAAAGGACAAAGAAAAGGAGGAGGACCTTTAAGGAGAAAGTCCTTGGAAGGAAAGAAGAAATGAAAGGGAACTCAGTCCTTTCAGGTGGTGGGTGAAGAGACAGATGGGCCCTGGGTCAGCTGATAGTGCGTGTGGCTTCCAGCTGGCTTCATGTGCACACCCTGCGGAATACTTAACTCGGCAGCCTCCTGTGGAATATCTACTTCTCACTTTGAATCCTGCCTTCCTTTCTTTCTTTTCTGTGTTCAGTGTGACAATGGTAGCTTGAAGTATTTCCTAGTAGCAGTTTTTACTACTAATTAATTCATGGGAATTAGCAACGTTTACAAATCAAGACTTTTGGTGTTTCCTGGAGGTCCATCTGTTAAACTTTTGTAACCACGCAAGAACCTTAAACACTCTGCTCCCACCCAGGAAAGGATCTCTCATTGATTTTGGTCTCAGTCTGTCTCTCTCATGCACACACACACCAGCGCTCACTATTGTGTTGCTTTCCTACCTAGAAGAGCTCTGTCTCACCTCCCAAGTGACCCCCGTGGTCTGGACACGCCTGTGATCTGTCCCCACTGCACAGATTTCCGTGTGATCTCTCATCTGCTGCTTTCATGTCTACTTCCCAAATTTTAGAAGGAAGCATAAAATACTCTCCTCAAAGGGACTCATCTTCTTCCCCCTTCATCTCCTTTGGGCTTTTGCTCCAATGTCATCTTTTTGGTGTGACCCTCCTTGCCCATTCCCCTGTCCCCGGAGGGGAGAGATGCCTTCTAGGGGCAGCCAGGGTCTGGCGGCTGTGAGCCAAGAGCATGGACTTTCGGCACCACGTGGTGAGGGATGACATGAGCAAAGGCAGAGACAACAAGGTGGGGCTGCTTAACCAGTGACCCCAGGGACTTCCTCTGGGTTGCCTGGCAATGAACTGGGAACAATGGCTGCTTCTGTCCCTGTGGGAGGATCAGCCCATGTTCCCAGGTGTTGGAGGCTGGCATTCCCTGCTGACACCCACACAGAAAATGTTTCTTCTCCTGATTCATTTCTGATTTGGTGCTTTCCAAAAGGCAACAGCAGAGGGGGTGGGTCTTCTGGAACACAAGCCCTCTGTGTGTCAGTTTCCTTCTTCTAAGGTGTAGCACAGCCATCCCCACACAGTGCTAACATCTGCACATGAGTTTCAGCAGCACAGGTGAGGCTGCACACTGATGAGACAGACTGAAGCTCAAGGTAGGAGACTTAGTGGGAGAGTTAAATGAGCTCTAGAGGAGGTGGTCAGTGGAAAGGACGCCATAGAAACTTTCACTAAGAGTTGGGATCTGACTTTAAAATCATTATTCTGGACCCTCCCTGGTGGCGCAGGGGGTTAAAGCACAGCGCTAAGAAGCTTAAGCCACTTCCACATGAGTTCGGTTCCCGCCTGCCTGGGAGGTGACCACATGGCGTGGCAGACCTCTCCTGACCCACCCGCTGTTCCCCTCAGCAGTGTACTTCATCGATCTGCCTGTTCTGCTCTCCACTCTGTCTCTGGTGAATCCTCTCACCCTCTGCATCTCTGGCCTGAACCCCAGTTCTGTATGGATAAATAAATAAATCTTTAAAATAAAATCATTATTCTAACCATCTGCGTCTTCATCTTCTAGAATGCTCTTCATGAAAGTCCTATGGAATGAGACGCAACTCTTAAAAAAGATGAAATTTTACCATTTGTGACAACACGGAGAGAACTGGAGGGAATTATGTAAAAACGAACTAAATTAGAAGGAGAAAGACAAATACTGGATGATTACACGCATGTGTGGAAAATAGAAAAGCAAGACAAAGGAACAGACGAAAAATAAAACAAACTTCAGAAAGCTGACTGCCGAACTGAAGCTCCCAGAAAAGGAGACAGTGGTTGGGGAGCAGTGGGATGAAGTAGACATTTTGGGGTGACTTGGTGGTAGGTGTGAAAAGGCAAAATGCATCTGAAGAAGTGTCAACTTGCACCGTTAAACCATATACAATGTTTAAACCAATGTTCCCTCAATAAAAAAAAAATCTTTTTTTTTTTAAGAGCTCCAGACCAAGTGTGCTTTCTGTAACTTTCCATTCATCCTCTCTGCCTTTCTATCACCAATCCGGTTTCCACTCACTGTCTTTCTCTCCATTTAGCATCAACTATTTTTAAGCAGCACATTAAACATGTGTCTTTCTTGTTTTCCCGCGAGGTGATCAGTGTTAAAATAAGCCCAACTCCAACTACCCGTCGGCAGCGATGCCCCTTGAGGCCCTGTGACGCAGGAGGAAGAGTTGTTCGGGAGCGGATCGCACAGTTGCTCCGGAGCTGAGCCGCACAAGCACCACGGTCCTCTGGCTCCATCATTAGGAGCCATGCAGCTTTGACCTAACCTGTGACTCAGAGGCTGTGTCTTCGGAATCAGAGAAATATTCCTAGTTGCCCAAATTTGCTGCTGTCCAAGTTAGAATTGGTATGTGAAGAATCTAGTACCTACCAGATTTCATTAATGGAGTTGGAATGTTATTTGCCAAGCCCTAACTTATTTTATTTCATCTTCATAGTCAGTTGATGAGGTAGGTGCTATTATTATTCCATTTGGTAACAGGAGAATCAGGCGCACAGAGATAAACTTGCCCAAGTCATAGACCTACTACAAAATAGCTGGGGTGGGAAAGGCCAGATGAGAGTAAAACACTGGGAATTAGGCTCATAGCATTATTTTTATCAGTTCCCAGTATGAATGAGATAATTCACATGAAGATTTCAGTAAAGCAAAATCATTACTATTTCATTACACAATGATGCCAGTGGTCTACTGGCATCTCTTCAGAGATTTTTTAGTTTGAGTTGGTAATTTGTTACTCCAGTTTCATGTTGTTCTCTATAGTTTTTAGCTTAAAAAAATCAAAAATAAGGCCCACCACTTTTTATCTACAGGTGAGTTATGACATTCTGGGAAAGAGAGAGATGGGGCTTGAACTTTAAAAACGCAGGGTAACTTTCACTTTTAAACGGCTTGTTCTTTTTATTTTCAACAAATCCAAATGAGAAAAAAATCAGCCTTGAATTCTGCTTGTTTTGACTTCTGGAACAATTGGAAATAATGGAACAAAAAGCACAGGTTTGGCCATCATTAAACCATTCATCAAAGACCTTGAGCAATTTTTTTTTTCCTTTTTCATCCTATGTCCTTGTCTGGAAAATGCAACTGTTCACAATCAACCTCAGAGGACAGATGTCAAGATAAAATGGGGATTATGTACTTGATGTTTCGATGTAGAATAGAAACTGAGCTCCACGATCTCTCTTGCCCCTTCATTTCCCTTATAGATGTGCTTGGTTTACCTCTGGGTCTATTTGTTCTCTGTTGCCACTGCACAAGTTATCTCCAAATTTAGCAGCTGCAGGATCTCAACTAGGCCCAGTGGTTTCCTCTGGATCTCTCCTCAAGCACATACTCAAAGAAAGGGGATAACCCAGTGGCATGAACCCTGGGGTGGGTGGGATGGAGTTGGTGGAGTGGGAGGGTCACATAGAGGATGAACCATACCTGGTTTATCCCAACTTGCTTTGAAGAAGAGAACTGCATTTTTCAAACTAAAAGCATTTATATGGGCACTGGCTTAATGAAGGTGCAAGACATATATTCAGACATCAGAAAATGTTGAAGTGATTGTTTAAATTTCTGACTGTTTCATCGATTGCCTTGTTTGCTCTGGGACAGCCTGTCATTGAAACTACATTTCCCAGATGCCTTTGCTCTCTGGTTTTCTGCGGATTGGCCAATGGGAGGCACTAGTGGAACAGGTTGGTGGACATAGGTATGTATTCCCTCCCTGGGGTTTCTCCAGCCTGGCTGATCCTCTTTGGCTCCACTCCCATCAGATTGCCCTCTTCCTGGGCCTTCGGTCCTGTGTTACCAACCTGCTGCCCATCTTCACTGGGGGTTGCAGCCCCAGACCATGGATACCAGGATCACCTTTTCTTCCTTTTGTGCTTTGGTTCCGATGAGAAATAGCTTATCTTTAGGTCTACCTTCCCCCTTCCTTTAGTTCCTCAATTCTTCTCTGGTTATTCAGTCACCCCTGAATACATGAATAGGATAAATATCTGCCCTGGTTCCTGGGCTGCTGGAAGTTCATATAGTGGCTCCTTCTTCAGGGTGTAGGTTTCATTATTTTGGGCTTAAATCTCTTTGTTTGTTTGTTTGTTTCTAAACAGGACTCATGATAACAGCTGTGCTCTATCTCTAAATAATGGGGGCTCAAAGGATTTTTCCAAGGGGCAAGTTTAGGAACAGCATTCTGATTGAGAAATGAGTAGAAGCTGCATTATATGAGAAACAAAAGGGGAGAAAAGAAAACAAATACAAACCTCAAGCCCAGACATGTGCCCCTCACAGAAGGGACCAATGGGGAGGCTAATGTGGACTGAGCCATGACCTCAGAAGCAAGGGTATTGTCCTGCACATGGCTTCCTGTTTCCTATTCCACTCCACGATTTCTGCACCACACCCTAAACTGAAAAATAGTGCTGAGGAATAATGTTCCAAAATATGAAAATAATATTTCACTGTAATCAGAATGACAATTGTTTACACAAACTGGTGGCATTAGTCACTGGAGTAAGGAATCTTACCAGGAAGAGAGAGCGTACCGGTATACCTTCTTATCATAAGACCATGGGCAAGTTAGTTACCATCATTGGACACAATTTTGTCATCTGGAAAATGGTGTGAAAATCTTACCAGGGTAATTAAAAAATTAAGTGAGTAAATATTTCTAAAGTGCTCAGATTAGTCCTTGTCACATATCTACTCCATGGTAAACTGGATAAATATGCGATTTTCTAAACTGGCTATATGTATATACTACAGTTGATACCAGGATGTTATGGTTACTATAAATCAGAAGAATTCACAGAATAGCAACTATGATGGAAAAAAAGAGTTTGTAAAATGATGACTAGTTCAGTATATTTTTTTTCCATAGCCAGATCACATACAAAAGTGTCCACAGAGTAGAAACTGACTATGAGAACACTGCAAGATGAAAAGATCCTTTTCAAAGCTATACACAAAAAATACCTCTAATCTATATCTTGATCTTCTGTCCAGAAAGTAAGCATATCTGTGATACTTGTGGGTTTGTTTTTTTTTAATAAAATTTATTTATTTATTTATTCATACAGAACTGGAGTGCAGGCTAGAGATGCGGAGGGTGAGAGGCTTCACCAGAGACAGAGTGGGGAAAAGAACAGGCAGATCCACAAAGTCCACTGCTGAGGGGAGCAGCGGGCGGGTCAGGAGAGGTCTGCCGCGCCATGTGGATCACCTCAGAGGCAGGCGGGATCGAACTCATGCGGAAGTGGCTTAAGCTTCTTAGTGCTGTGCTTTAACCCGCTGCACCACCAGGGAGTGCCCGATACTTTTGTTTTATATCACTTGTATCTTTTACAATAATAAATGACATGCCTTAAAAACTCAGCACCTCTAGGCCTCCCTGGTAGTATAGGGGTTAAGTCTCAGCACTTGAGGCTATCAGCAGTCACTGCAGCACAAGTTCAATCACTGGCCAGGTTGCTGACCCACATGGTATGGCACACCTCTCCTGACCCACCTGCTTCTCCCCTCAGCAGTGTATTTCAGTCAATGCACAAAGAGCAGCAGAACAATGGGAATAATGGTCCTATCTACCATACTATCATCATTCAGGAAAAGAGAGCTTCATACATTTCTTAAAGTCACAAACCTAATAAGAGTTAGGATTGAAGTTTGAAATGGAATCATCTGTCTCTGGAACTGGGGTAGCCAGACTCCAAGATATCCAAGAAATCCTTAACTCCTGTAGGTCATACTTGTCTAGTTCCCTCTCAAACTGGGTAGAACAATGTGACTCTAGTTTTACCCTATCTTGGATCACTTATTCTTGAAGTAGCCAACTGTGAGCAAGTAAACACTCCAGCTGGTATACAGAAAGGTACATTGAGATGCCAAGGAAGCGAAATCTACCATTGGCCAACACGGACATGCCAGCTACTTGAGCCATAGGATCCATAGTTATCAAAAAGGTTAAAATTACTTCCTCAAAGCTCTCTTTTAGGCTCTCTCCGGCAGCACAAGGAGGTAAGGTGCAGCACTGCAATCTAGCCACAGCTGCTTTAGGACAAGTTTGATCCCTGGCCCCACCATGAGGTGACCCACATGGTAAAGCAAATCTCTCCTCTTACCCACTGCTGCCCTCAGCAGTGTACTTCATCGATCTGCCTGTTTTGCTCCCTACTCTGTGTCTGATGAATCATCTCACTGCCTCTGCACCTTTGGCATATACCCCAGTTCTGTATGCACAAATAAATAAATCTTTAAAAAAAAAATAAGCTCTTTTACACTCATGCATTCATGAGTATAAGTGTGAGTGTATGTTGTAAAATGGGTACCTTTATGTAGATAATGGGGGGCAAATTCTTAGATAAAGAGCTTGTCAGTTAATGAACATAGAAGTGAACAGAAACTGCTATTGTTTTGGTTACAAAGTATCCCCAAAATAGTTGCTTAAAACAACAACCATTTTATTATGCCCACACATACTATTAGCAGAAATTCATGAGCACCATGGAGTTGGTGCCATGACATTTGGAACTTTGGCTGAAAAGATTTGACCACTGGAAAATGGATACTCCTGGTCCTTGACATAGGATGGTTCAAAGATGAGGACTGCAGACCAGAAAGCCCAAACATGGTTACAATGTGCAAGGCGGCTTTCCCATAACATGGTAGACACCAAGAATGTTATGAGTTAGATAGCTCAAAGATGAAAAAAGATAGAAGCCTTGGGTTCCAACAAACAAGGCAGAGCCTGCATTACTTTTAGGCCCAGGACTTCGTCTCATGGCCCCACTTTCTCCACACTGTTGGCGCAAGTTATCACAAGTCCACTCAGATTCAGTGGGGATGGAATTAGGATTGATAGGGTAGTGACACACTGGAGCAGGGACTGTGGATCAAGGAGAAATTGTGTGCCCAATTTTGGAAAATCCAATTTACACATGATACAACCAGGAGGATGCCCATGACCTGCAGCCTAGGTAAAGCAATACACTAGGCCACATTTATAAGTAAAATATTAAACAGCAATGAAAAATGAACTAGAGCTCTCTGCAGCAATATAATGTACAGGGATGGATCTGGTTCAGGGAACAAAATGAGTATACTATCATTTTGTGTATCAAATTTTCAAATCTGGGACAAAGGAAGCCATTTTGTTCATGGATATATTTATATGTGGTTCATCTATACATAAAAAAACAAGGAAGTAATTCAACTAAAGTCCAGATGACGAGGAAGAGGCACAGATGGTAGCTGGATGTCTGGGAAACTCCACATGCATTTTCTTTCTTTATTTATTACATTTTTCTTCATTTTGTGTGCTTTTTCATCTCAGTTGTAATCCCCAGGGGCTTCTCACCACCACTTTACCCAGGTACCATCATCATAGTCCCTACGCTCTTCCTGCCCCAGTTTTGATCCTATTCCCCTCTCCACTCCCATAGAATGTCTCTGGTTTATAGTTGTACATTTTTACTTTGTTACAATTGCTTTGTTTTGCCCTGATGCCTTCAAAACCAAGATTTATCATGCTTTTAAGAGAAACATGTTATTTGCTAACAATAAAGTTTATTGTAATACTGAAAAAAAAATTGAGACACAAGAATAAGAATCATCTACGTGTCTACCACTATGGAAAAGCTATGTCACATTTGGGTATATGCTCCTCTACTATGAAAAGTGCTCTAATAGGTGAGAAACAAAGAGAAAATTTTCAAAACTATTTATTTTGAAGTAACACTAGATTTATAGGAAAGTTGTTAAAGTAGTATACAAATTTCCTTTTGTCCCTCTACTGATTTCCTTATTACTATCTTATATACCCATAGTACTATCACAAGAACAGTAAGTGAGTATGCAGACAATATTATCAGCTAAACATTAGACTTTATACAAATTTCACACTCTTCTCTGTTTTTTTCTGTTTCAGGATCTTATTCAGAAACCCACATGGGATTTGCCTGTAGTTTTCCCCCAAATCTCTCCTGTTCTGTAATAGTTCCCTAGTTTTTCCATGACCTTCACACTTTTGAAGAGCACTGATCAGATATATCCTTCAGTGTGAATTTGTCGTTTTCTAATTAGTGTAGAAAGTTTATGCATTTTTGCCAGGAAATAGCACCAAAAAAATTTATGAAGTGTCCTTGTTAATGGAAAGAGTCCATGAAGTCACATGTGACTTACTACATTGATATTTATTTCCCGTACTCATTAAGTTAAGTTGGTGTCTACTGGGTTTCTTCACAGTCAGTTTAACTTTCTCCTTGTAGGTGATAGGTATCTTGATGACTATATCATATTTTGAGACTATACAATACTTCGAGATACTTTTTTAGATATTACTTTCCTGCTTCTGTGGAAGCAGGATATTCCTTTAGATATTATTACTTTTAGATATTACTTCCTCCCATCTGTGGGATTAGCATCACCTACCAAAAGGCAGAGTTGTCCCTTACGAATTTTTGTCTTTATTCTATGAGTTAGAACCCAATAGTATCAAATTTCATATTATTGTCCAAATGGGACCTGTTTGGGCTCTTGGGATCTCCTTAAGACTTACTTTCATATTTTTTACTTGACCTTTTTTCTAAACATCTTAATTTTAAGATACCACAAGACATTGTGTGTCCACCCTATACCTTCCTTCCTTCCGTTTTATGATGGAACACATCCCAAGGAGCCCTGATTCCTTTTATTGGGGAATAATGATCAAAAGCCAAAGATAATGTGTCAAGTGCATTAATAACATCTAGGGTGTTGTTGTTGATATTGTAGACATCCTCAGCAAACTGAGCAAGGGAATGTGTGTATGTGTGTGTGTATATTAACCCTCAAGTACACACACAGACACCTACACTTCATATCTATGTATCTGAAGGTATATTTTAAAATATGAGTTTATATTCATAATCTTTAATTTCTTTTTTTAAAAGATGTATTTATTTATGCATACAGAACTGGGGTACAAGCCAGAGGTGCAGGGGTTGTGAAAGGATTCACTAGAGACAGAGCGGGGAGCAGAATGGGCAGATGGAGAAAGTACACAGCTAAGCGGAGCAGCAGGAGGGTCAGGAGAGGTCTGCTGCACCATGTGGGTCACCTCCAGGCGACGGAACGAACTCGCGCTGATGTGCCTGTGGCTAGCTTGCAGTGCTGTGTCCTTACCCATTGCGCCACCAGGTAGGGCCCTATATTAATAATTTTTTATTCTAATTCTGCACCACAAGTTTATTTTAGCCATTTCTTTTTCCATCATCAAGAATACTATCTCATTGTCTATGACATATTTGTATCTCACGTTCAGTCTTAGCATTCATAAGTAGTTTCAAAACTGTTGATCCCTACCCTTAAAAAAACTTCTACTAGACTACATCTTTGGCATATATTTTTGTCTTTAGACTTACAGTATTCATTAGAGGTACTGTTTATAAGTTGCTTAATTTTTATTATTGCAATCCCTTTATTTTATTATGCTATTAATTTAATAATTTGTTTCATTTGTTAGTAATTATGATTCCTGTCATTTAAAAGCTTATTTCACAGGTATGTGACATATAGTAAAAGTCAGAGTTACACAAAAGGTACACAAAACTCTCACTCACCCTTATCCTTGCTGCTCTGTTTCCATTCCATCCTTTTCCCACTTCCTTCTAACCCATCCCTCATAGGCAATAGTACATCCTGGAATTCACTCCTCAGTAGTTCATTGAGATCTGCTCCATTCATTTTTGCTCCTGTGTGTTACTACATTGTGTATGTGTCCTAGTTTATTCAGCCACTCTCATGTGTATGGATATTAAAGGGTTTCTTCCCAATACTTTATAACTCCAAAAATGCTATCTGAATAACCATGGATATGCAATCCACAACTTTTATTGTCAGGCCAAATAAAGAAAACAGGTTCTGAGATAAAATATATCCCCTTTAAGAAAAAATTTTCCATAAATGCTCTAAGCCAAAAGCCAATTTGCAATGCCTATTAAAATAGTCCAGAAAGGGGTCTTCACAAAGGCATCATGTCACTGCTTAACATACCTCCTCTTCCCAAACTCTATCTTTAATAAATCAGTCATGCTGACTGTAAATTAAAATGGTGAAGTCCAGACCTAAGCATTTGGAATCCTGAATTGTGCAGTTAAAAAAGCCAAGTTCTAACCTCCCTTACTTTTCAACTTGTCTATACATCATGTGGCTTCTCTTAGCACAGCTGCTATCATTTTCAGAGTAGAAATGTTTCATGGAAGTGCTCCCCACTTCCCATCACTCAGAGTTCCTTGGAGATTTAAAAAAATAAATCAATAATAGACCTGTCTGGTTTTCCTATGTCAATAACAGATCATCACCTTTTTGCTCATTAGAGATGAATACACTTGAGAATATTTCATGACTACAAATACTCAAGGAATTGCATAAGGAAGGCACCTCCTATCCTGGCCAGATGAGCCTGCACAGTGAGAAAAACATCATACACTGGCTCACTCAGCACACACTCCACACTGTGTGGATAACTGGAAGAATATGTACTGGACTCTGGTATTTTATATTCTATGGTGGCTCATTGAAGAAGAAACATTGTAGTCTATGCCACTGAGTTGATTTTATGAGATTCAGTGGTTGTTCAGATCTGTAATCTGAAAAACAATGTTCATTAGAGCACATGTTTTCAAGTTAGAGAGATTTGAGTTGGAATCCTGGATACAACTCTTACTAGCAACTTCTCAGGAGAATTTCATAACTTATATAAACCCATTTCCACCTGTGTACTATAGTGAGTGTTTTCTGTGAGGGACCATTCCATGAAATAAATAAGAATACAGCTAGCACATGATACAATAGCCAATCAGTGAATTTTTTTTTTTTAAGAATAAGAAAGTGAAATCCAAAATGGAGATGCCGCACTAGAGAATTATGGAAGTTCACAAGTAACCAAGGTCTCTTCACCCTCTGTGGGTGAAAAATACCGATGCAGAGGATCACTTGCTGTTTCTCCTTCTTGGCCACACTCTAGTGCCCATTCAAGTGTGAATCCAAGGAAGTCAGGAATGGGCTGCTGCTGCTGCCATCATCAAGATCTCTGATCCTGGACTTCATCTGAAAGGACTCTCAGGCGAGTCCAGGAATCCATGGGGACACTCACATGACAAAAAACACTCCCAATCTGCTCACCATCTCCAGTGAGAGCAGCAGGAGTTCTCAGACTGGCTGGACGTCAGAAAAACCTGAGGAAATTGTGACATATTCAAAGTCCCATGTTGGCTCAGGATCATGTGGAGCAAGACTTTGGAATCTATATATTGAACGCACACACACTCATTCACCCCCCTTTGTAAACAAACACCCTAGAAAGCTATATCGCCAACGTAGGGGATCGCTAGTAAAGTGCAACATGATGGTATTGCTCCTAACTCAGTACAGCGTCTGGTAACTGCTCGGTTTAACAGTGGTGGGTCTGCAGTGTCTTCTTTGGGTCCATCAAATAGTTTAATTTCTATGAAAATGGTCTACCATAGCGGACAAGCATACATGACTTGCAAGACCACAGAATTTGGATAATTTAAATGCCTCCAATTAGGGAGTAAGAAATACATAGAATAAAGTGAGGTATTTGAAAGAAAACCCAATGTGTTGTGCACATTTGAGCCGCGTTTTTGAATTTTTTTTTTTTTGTCATTGACCATGAGTATAAAAACCGACTGTCCTGGAGCCATGTGCCCAAAAAATCATCTTCCCGTGTTACTATTAATTGATCTGTTTTAGAAGATGATCCCCTCCAGTTTTAATTTAAAATTCATGGAAAGCATATTTATTTTTCACTAGCTTACTCTAACTACATTGAAAATATTTGCACATTGAGGCTTAACAATATTGATAATTTGTAACACTTTGATAACAGATTCAGCAGTAATTTAAATATGGGTATTTTGAAACATTTCACTAATGTTGTATCGAAGATTTGTCTTGTCTTAGTTCCGCCCAAAGTCTGTTTTTTAGGGAGAAGCTGCCCAGCGTCATGTTATAATCTGTCATCCACTACAGTATCATATCATCTTATAGCACCAGCCAAATTGTGTTTTTCACTCAAGTATGTTCCTTGAATTTTTAAAAAACAAATGCATCAGCCCATTTTTCAAGGATCATCCCTTTATTTGAATTTTCATTGCCAACATGTACTTTGTTGACTGAGCAGTTACCTAAACACACCCACTCTTCTATACATCCTACAAAGGATGTTTTTAGGGAGCAACAACTTAAAATAGATAGTCCCTCAAAGCTCTGCTTCTCAGATGGATATTTGAACTTGTCATTCAATCCTACATACAACTTGTTTTCTTTTTTATAGAGCCCTTGGAATCATGAGGCCATAATCTTCACGACTGATGCCATATTTGTTATGTGGAATAGTCCTTCATCAGCAATTCAGTAATAATAGGGTCTGTGTTTCTTTAATAATGGGAACAGATATGTTAAGATCTACATGTCTCATTTATGTTCCCTTATGATCAATGCTAGAATTTCAATTCTAGCTTGTTTATTACAATTTCATCCCGAGGCACACATCAAAGAACTCAGCAAGAACTCAGACAATTTCGGGGAAGTGCACCTCCACTAGCAGTGACTTTATTGAGCATCCTCTGCGTGATTTATTGAAAATTAATCCTTTTCCTGAATATATTTTGGACTCTCTGTATTCTAAATATATTTTGGACTCCCCCCTTTTCCCAAATATTTAGAATTCAAGGTACATAAACTCATGAAGCAGTTGCCCAGAGAAAGAGAAGCAACAGCCCCGCCCCCAACCCTTGGGAGCAAAAGGGAAAGGAATATCCTAAAGAATTGTGTAAAAATCCAAATGCAGTCGACAAAAATAAAACGATAGTTGTATAGACGGATGTCCCGGGGGTCCAAAATGTAACCCCAAGTGGGCAGTAAATTGTTTGGCATTAAACTAAATCAGTTTGATGAACTCAAATGCCCTCGGCTCAATAGGCAGGACTCTCCGAGGAGCCTGTGTTACTTCCCTCACTTAAGTGCAGATTTATAATAAAAACCTTAATGCCAGTGGCACGGTTTTTGGACATATAAGAAGCTAACCACTTGGAGAATCATATTTGAGAGGTCAGAAAACTCCACAGTAAAAGATCAGTTTATAATTTACGAAGAAAATAGAAAGTTTTGTTTCTCTGAGTTGAAATTTGACAAACACGGCGGGAAATATTGCTGGTTTTTGGCATAAGGTTTTGTGCTTTCCTCAGAATTTGAGACCTGCGTGAAGCTTGAGACTTCGGGGATCATTTTCTGAGAAAAATCGAGCGATTCGGTGCAGAGAATTTTGATATTTTTGGCATTTTTTGAGGTGTAACAAACACAACTCGGGATCCGACAGGACACTCTGCGGCTGCCAGCGAGGCGGGCTGGACAGCGCACCAATCACGGCGCAGCTCCGCCCTATATAAACGGGCGGGCGCAGCGGCGCGGCCCGAGTCCCGGCCAGTGCCTCTGCTTCCGGCTCGAATTCCTCTCCCCGCGCCCGCCTTCGACATGTCCGAGACTGCGCCTGCCGCGCCCGCTGCGCCCGCCCCAGCGGAGAAGACGCCCGTGAAGAAGAAGGCCCGCAAGTCCGCAGGTGCGGCGAAGCGCAAGGCGTCCGGGCCCCCGGTGTCCGAGCTCATCACCAAGGCTGTCGCCGCCTCCAAGGAGCGCAGCGGCGTGTCCCTGGCCGCGCTCAAGAAGGCGCTGGCGGCCGCGGGCTACGACGTGGAGAAGAACAACAGCCGCATCAAGCTCGGCCTCAAGAGCCTGGTGAGCAAGGGCACCCTGGTGCAGACCAAGGGCACCGGCGCCTCGGGCTCCTTCAAGCTCAACAAGAAGGCGGCCTCCGGCGACGCCAAGCCCAAGGCCAAGAAGGCGGGCGCGGCCAAGCCCAAGAAGCCCGCGGGGGCGGCCAAGAAGGCCAAGAAGGCCACCGGAGCGGCCACCCCGAAAAAGAGCGCAAAAAGAACCCCAAAGAAGGCGAAGAAGCCGGCCGCGGCTGCAGGAGCCAAAAAGGCAAAGAGCCCGAAGAAGGCAAAAGCAGCCAAGGCCAAGAAGGCGCCCAAGAGTCCGGCAAAGGCCAAAGCGGTGAAACCCAAGGCGGCTAAACCAAAGACCGCCAAGCCTAAGGCAGCCAAGCCAAAGAAGGCGGCAGCCAAGAAGAAATAGGAAGTTCCTTTGGCCAACTGCTTGAAGCTCAACACAACCCAAAGGCTCTTTTCAGAGCCACCCACAGGTCTCAGGAAAAGAGCTGTTGCACATCACGAGGGGGCGTGGCTGGCAGGAACAACGCCACTGGCAGGGGCGGGCCTCCGGGGAGGGGAGTGGCGGGAGCGAGGCTGGGTGGGTCGCAAAGGTCTGGGGTGCAGAATGTGCTCCCGGGTTCGGGGTATTTTCTACCCAAGTCTACGTCTCCACGGCACATGGGGGTCGCGCTAGCTGGAAGTTACACGCTTGCATTCTCAGGTGCAGCACCTTGCTTGGGATGTGTCGGGTTGTGCGTTTGCGGTAAACCACTGAGGGGCTGCTTAAATTCGTGAAATAGAATCATGGGTAGCAGCTACTACACCTACACCAAGAGGCAGAAAACACTTGGGGACGGCTGCTTACTGCTTTCACATAAATTCTGTGACAAGGGAATAGGAACTGAAGTCAAGTTCACGTAACTGTACATTTATTTCCACCATCTGCCACAGGCGCGGGATAATGCGCTTCTAATCCAAAATCTGTTGCACTGACAGCAGCGAGGCCGCTAGATGTCCACTGGCGCGCTGAGCACTGTCTTGGCGAACAGGCGTTGGCTCCACCCACACACCTAAAACTAGCGCGTTCCTGCCGTCTGCTCTCTGAAACAGCGCTTTTGCTTAAAGAGGCCAATTTATAGTAGCTTTGGGTAGTCCAGCATACGCCTTCTGATTGGGTCACGCAAAGTAACGAATCGGCCAATGAAAAGGTAGACCTGAAAGTGTTATTTACCCTTCGTATCTGTGACGACACACTAAATTAATCCAATCACGAGGAAACGTTTACTAGCCTCATTTGAATACCGCATCTATAAATAAATGTGGCCTGCTAGGGGGGAGGGGAGGGGGTAGTTGATCATTTGCCTAGGTTTAAGTTACTCTGTTAGAACTTTAATCCCTGTCGTCCCAGAGCCTACGAAGTCTGTCCCCGCCCCGAAGAAGGGCTCCAAGAAGGCGGTGACCAAGGCGCAGAAGGACGGCAAGAAGCGCAAGCGCAGCCGCTGGAAGAGCCACTCCGTGTACGTGTGCAAGGTGCTGAAGCAGGTGCACCCCGACTCGTCCAAGGCCATGGGCATCATGAACTCGTTCGTCAACGACATCTTCGAGCGCATCGCGGGCGAGGCGTCGCGCCTGGCGCACTACAACAAGCGCTCGACCATCACGTCGCGGGAGATCCAGACGGCCGTGCGCCTGCTGCTGCCCGGCGAGCTGGCCAAGCACGCCGTGTCCGAGGGCACCAAGGCCGTCACCAAGTACACCAGCGCCAAGTAAACGCACATCGTAAGCGTCTTTACAACCTAACCCCAAAGGTTCTTTTAAGAACCACACATCTTCTAGCAGATGTAATCCTTTCACTACAAAACAATTTTTGGTTTTCTCGTTTAGAACTTTACCATTCTTGAATTTATTGGGACTCCGTAGGAAGAGACACCTCTAATGCTCCTGAGATGCCAACAAAAGTTATAAGTTGTTCTCCCATTATGGCCATTAACCATTTAGTATCTCACAAATAAGACTTACAGCAAACTTCTTGATCTTTTCAACTTAGAAGTGAGCACTTAACTCTAAACACGAAAGAGCATGCTCTGACAGTTTTGACACATACGTGCTGGAAAAAAATTGACGTTTTGAGCTTTCATGGGAATAATACAAAGCGTTCTCAGGTTTGCTTGCTTTGCAATTGGTCCAATTTCTTCTTGAAAACCGAAGGAGGGGAGGAGGGGGAGGAAAAGGATCCTATGCTGTATCCAGAAAGCACAGGGAAAGCATTCAAAACCTGTTAATATCTTTCTTGTATAAGTTATGTTTAATTTTTTTGTAACATTTAGCCTTCAAGTCCTCCAAGTCACAAGATAGAAGCCCAATATCAATCTTTAAGAAAGCTGACTATAGGCAATAGTTCTCTCACAACTGAGGTTCCCTTTTCACTACCCTTTACCCTCTAGGATGTTCAGGGGGTCATGGAGGAGAGAGGAAGGTACAACACGAGGGAAAGCCTGTTCTGGCTGGATGTACCATGCATGATTGTGGGGAAAACAAATTTGAAGAAAGACAGTAGTGGTACCTGGGAAATAATGACTCATTTACCCTCCCTCTCCCATACCCATATTTCAGACAATACTTCAGTCTGATAACATTTGTCCATACACAAGAGAAGGAGCGACTCTGAGAATCAGCATTAACATTTCGGAAGAGTGGCCAGCATGAATGGTTCTGAGTTCACAGAATTGCCAGGTAGATGAGGTTTGGGTGGGGTGAAGTGCTGGTGGACAGAGAGAACTTATTGCCTGAGGGAGCGGTGAGTTTAGACATCTGGTGTCTTTACCATCTCCCAAACACAGAATCATGAATTATGGGGATAGAGATTTCAAATAGCAGTTTTGGTACCTGCACTAAGGATTAAAATCCAGGGTATTTACTAATTCTGAAAAGTAACTAAGAACCACTAAAAAATTAAAAGAGCTCTTAGACTCAGGAGTCTAAGCTTTGTTTTTTAGGGCTTTTTGTGAAGTTTGTCCGCTGTGGCAGCCTGGTAAACATTTCCTGGTGAAGCTGAGACACCAAACCAAAAGCTACATCCTCAGGGTAGTAGAAATATAGACACTCACTACTAGTGATTGCAAAGAAGAGTTTGTCCAGAACTTTGGTGCTCCCTCAGGTAGATTTTGACACTTTAAATCTGGATGGTGAGCCAGACTTCACACTTGTGATTCGCATTACTATCACAGAGTTTCAAAACATCTTAAATTAGGGATCTCCCAAGTTAGTTGGGAATAAGCATCTGCTCAAAGCAAATTATATAAACTCTTTAATCCCCACAGGTTACACAGCAAAGAAAATGAATGAGCCTCTTCACAAGTTATTGTAGACACACCATATATATATATATATACTTTGTAGCTAATTTTAATATCATTTTTAAAAGATCTTAAATATGTGGAAGGATGAGAGACTACAAAGAATGACTGTACAGACTTGAAAAGAGAAACAGAAATTTGAGAAATAAATGTGTGTATTACACATAGTGCATCTATATATATAATAAAAGTAGAGAGAATTGATATACATAGCAATGTTGCATGTATAGAGAGAATAAATTATCAAAATTAAAGCTCACTAGATGGGTTTAAAAGTTGATTTACACCCAACTAAAGAATTTTAATGACTATATAAATAGATCTTAAGTAATTATTCAAAATGCAAAGAGAAATATGTGAAAGTGAGTGGAAGGGATCTGGAAGTAGTAGTAAAATGCCTGATTCGCACCTAATTATAATACCAAAAGGATAACGAGAGAGTCATGCAAACACAGATTTAAAAGACCATGCTATGAATATTTTAAAAATGATGAGTTATTCATATAATTAAAAGTAAATTCTATAATTAGATGGAGAGAAAAAAAATGATACTACAAAAATGGAGTCATTGCCTGACACTACTAAGCCCTGTGAAGTCTCACAACAAAAGTTAATGCTGCTTCTCAGAGTTGCTCCTCTTGTGTATGGACAAATGTTATCAGACCGATGTATTGTCTGAAATATAGGTATGGGAGAGGGAGGATAAATGAGTCATTATTTCCATATATTTTGTCTAGCTAGTTATTAAATTCTGTTCACTTTAATCAATATGTAATGGACTGTCTTGATTTTCCTCATTAGCAAATAAAATGTTTGGTATTCTTGTCCAATAAATATTTGTTAATAACTATCATCACATTATTGTATTATTTCCACACAAGTTAGAATGTATCAAAAATGCCAGAAGGCATCACCCTTTTATTCTTTTTCACATAAATGGTTTTGGTATTCATGATTTATAATAATGTGTGTGTGTGTGTGTGGTCTCACTTGGCTGCTACAGTTCCCTCCTTACTGTGTTAAGTTTTTATCACAAATTATTTATAAGTTTTTGCCTATAATAAAACCGTGTTTTTTTTCCTTTGACCTTACAATGAGGTATAGGTGTATTTTCTATTGTTGATTTATACTTGCATTTCTATGCCATATCTTATTTCATCACATAGTATTATTATTTTTAAATAGTAGTTGGACACATTTGAAATGTTCACGTGGATTTTTCCCATCTTTATTCATACATGAATTTTTTTTCTTGATTTTCTCATATAAACTTCCTCAACCAAAAAAAAAAAAAACACCCAATAAGGTTAGAGATCAAATTGACTTTGATAAATTATGAATTAAATAATGCATGAATCAGACTGCACGCAATCTAGCAAGTAGAAAGTTGCTGCCAGAAGTTGTATTAAAAACTCAAAAAGAGAGGGGGAACAAGAACATGAAAGAGATCTTTAGGTCAAAGCACCTTCCTTTAAGGAAATGCAGGAGATCTTATACACATTACCTCACCCATGTTGATTAGGAAATTTCAAACTGACAGGTTTAAAATTCCACCTTCAAAAAAGACTGAAACTGCAGTTTGGTTAATTATTATATTTTGAAGTTTGTCATTAATTCATTTTGGGTCCTCCCTGATGGCACAGAAGTTAAGTCTCAGTGCAATCAAGCTATCACCATGAATATGATTACAGAACAGGGAATTGACCCACTGGGCACAGCAGACCTCTCCTGTCTCCCCGCTGATCCCTTCAGCAGTATATTTCAGCAGATCTACCTGTTCTGCTCCCCACTCTGTCTCTGTTGAATCCTCTCTTCCTCCATGCCTCTGACCTAGTCCCCTGTTCTTGTATGCATAAGTAAATAAATCTTTTTTTAAAAAAAATTCCATTTTGGACCTGATGTTTCTATTTTACAAGGACTTTATCAGGTTTTCTCATTAAGATTATGATAACTCCAGTACCCTGCCTCATTACAGGATACCCCACTTTGAGAAACAAAATTGAATTTAAGTGGCCGGAGAGGGCAGCTTACTCCTGTGTACATAGCCAGGACATACTGAAGCTCATCAGTCAGTGGTTTGGCAGCCTATCCTGAACCAGCTTTTTCTTTTTCAGTGATGGTGGAAGTGCAGGAAAGAGTTTTCAGTTGCTTTCCCTCATTAAAGTCTTGTAAACAAAAAAATAATTATAACTGTTCATTAGTATTACTGTGTAACAAATTATCCTCAAATTGAGAGGCTTTTGTTATTGAACATTTAATATTTCAGTTAGCGTCTGGGATACAGGAACCCAGTAGTGACATAGCAGGGTGCATATTGACTCAGTCTTAATGAGCTTGAATTTGTAGGAATGCAGGGGAAATTCTCCTACCCCTCTCTGCTCTTCTCAGGCAGGTCCAGCACATAAATTAAAGGTTGGATTAGTAAAAGAAAAACCAAATCATACATTATGGACATTTTACATGACTGTAAATTCTAAGGCCAGTGTGACAGGCTAAATGTTCATGTCTTGAGCTAAGCAACAGGTAGGGGCTTCCCATGTCAGAGAGGCGAGGGGGTCTCATGTGATGAGAGGAAGAACACAAGACTCTGCCTTTAGCTGTTTCTCCTGCCTTAAGGTAGATTGTTCTGATAAAGAAAAAGGTCTTTATAGATAATCTTAACTCTGGGAATCTGCATTCTTTAATATATGGCAAGTATCTGCTGAGATCTGGGGGCCTTGACTGGTCTTGATTCCATACAGGTAGACCTTTCAGAAATCTGCCTGTTCTGCTCCCCACTCTGTTCCTGGTGAATCCTCTCACCCTCTGCATCTCTGGCCTGTACCCAAATTCTGTATGAATAAATAAATAAATCTTAAAAAAAAATCTTGAAAGTTTCTAACATGGACAGTGAAGAGAAATTGTAGAAAAATGGAGTTATATGTTGTGTCAGCAACACCACACTGATAAAGAAACAGGAATCTTGGAGCAGACTGTAAGATGCAGGATGCTACTGGAGAGCACGATCCTGGCCTTTTTACTGACAGAAGTAGTTAAAACCTACTCTGAATATATTGTTCTAAGCAAATCTCAACATTTTTTTCAGACCCATCCTACCAGGCCACCATGTAAGCATAGACTGCATTCATATGAAGGCTTGACTGAAACTGGCAGACTCCCTAAGAAGATGATTTGTACGAACATGGGACATGTTGACTGTTGGGCAGTAAGTTGTTAGTCCTTTGCAATGAAGAGAACTTGCCAGAGGGCTAATTGACTGTTTTCAAAACATGGTAGCTGATATCACCCAGAAAGAGAAATTGTAGAGGAGAGGGTGGGAGGCATGCACCAGAATACCTCTTGTGACTCAGTGTGAACTATTACAAATGTCAGACACTGTCACATATGCCACTTTCTATTCATTAGCAGCTAGTTGTGTAAATCTGGCTTATATTCAGAAGGGGAATTGGGCCCCACCTTTTGAAATAAGGCCAGTGAAAGAATTTGTGGACAAATTTTAAAACCAGCATATCATTTCATTTATGCTTTAAATGGTTACATGGAAAAGTAATTTGAATTTTAAACATGAGCTAGAAATCAGTGATATAATCACCCGGGTCTAATGCCTATACAACATGCAGACCTTTCAGAAATCTTACAGTCTGGCCTATAATTGGCCACCATTTGTAGGAATAAAATGTCCACATGATGTCCTAATGGACTATTCTTGAGACTGTAAAGGACAATATAGTGGTCTGCATGTTTGAATACAATAGCTCAAGTTACAGCAGGAACTTGAGTAACTTTTGCTTTAAAAAATCTTGAAAGTTTCTGGGCCCTCCCTGGTGGCGCAGTGGGTTAAAGCACTGCACTAAGAAACTTAAGCCAATTCCGCATGAGTTCGATTCCGGCTTGCCGGGGGGGTGTCCACATGGCGTTGCAGACCTCTCCTGACCCGCCCGCTGCTCCCCTCAGCAGTGTACTTTGTCAATCTGCCTGTTCTGCTCCCCACTCTGTCTCTGGTGAATCCTCTCACTCTCCGCATCTCTGGCCTGTACCCAAGTTCTGTATGAATAAATAAATCTTAAAAAAAAAATCTTGAGGTTTCTAACATGGACAGTGAAGAGAAATTGTAGAAAAATGGAGTTATATGTTGTGTCAGCAACACCACACTGATAAAGAAACAGGAATCTTGGAGCAGACTGTAAGATGCAGGATGCTACTGGAGAGCTTGATCCTGGCCTTTTTACTGACAGAAGAGGGTGCACTGAAGTGAACACTGGATTTAGGGCTTTAAAGAGGATGAGTCCAAAAATATATACCCAAGGCTCAGTCTTATTAACAAGGCAGCCCACTGATCTGTCACCCCTCGGGCATTCCAGGTCATACCTGGGGATGCCACCCATTTCCCAGGACCATCAAGCTCCTGCTCTTGTGTAACTTGACAAGAGCCATGTACTTTATTAGTGATACAATTATGTTTTAGAATTGTGTGTAAAAGTTTAACAATGAATGCTAAGTTGTATTTCATAAATGCAAATATATAGGTTTATCACAGATGATTTGTGGCTAGTTTTTAGGAAAGAAGGAGGAAGAGGCTGGGGAGAAGAGGGAAAGTAAGAGAAATAGAGAAAGACTTCAGAAAAGGAATGGAAGAACAGATTGCTATAACAAAAAGGAGGAGGGAAATTTAGGGACCAAAGAGAAGTCTCCAGCAAGCTGTGATTGTAGAAAGGCAGAAAAAAACAGAAGGAGGTGAGTAAATAGTATTGTCATATATTTAGTGCTTATAATGTCTTACAGAAAGATATACTGATCTACTTCCCCCATTTCTTGGGTTTGGAGTTGAGAGTCTTGATTAAAATGTTAACACACCTAGAGACTTTCTCTGACCAGCAATTATAAAGGGCACCCTTCTATTCCATTCTTGTTCTATCCATTCTTCTTCATTGCATGTAGCACTAACGGACGTAAATTAATTTGTTGTTTCCCTCCCTGTTCTCAAAACTGTAAGCTCTAGGGAGCAGGATTAGTGTTTTTCCTGCTGATTGCCTCCTGCCCAAGGCTATTCTGGACATCTAGGAGGATGTCAATTGCTATTCACAGTGTGACATGCAGTTCCAATACCCCCAGTCGATGCCTGAAGACATTGATAGTACAGGACTTGATGTATACTATCATTTCCCATTTATTCATGCCTAGGATAGTTTGATTTATAAGTTAGGTACAGTATCATATTACCAACAGTAAAAACAAACCAGAATGATAATAATAATATTATAAAAGTTATGTGAATGTTAATTCAGAATTCCTCACTGTATAGAATACTTTTAGATGCTGTTGACTACAGGTGTTTGGGGAAAGCAAAACCATGGACAAGGAAGATGCCTTTTATTAGTACATTATTTAATGACACGTACATCTTGAACAGCAGGGACAGAGGCCAGAGCTGAATTGTCACACAGTTCAATTGAATAAAGGACTTAACCTTTTTTTTGGATTCACTTTCCCCATCTATACAAAAATAATAATAGTAGGATGCTATCTCTTAGAAGTATTTAAAGGATAAATAAGAAGATTTATATAAATTTCCTAAAAGGGGGACGTTTAGTAAGCCCTCTATTGTTAAACATTATATATTCCTCAATCACTATATCAAAATGAAAATCAGAGTGGTCAACTCTCTTTAGTTCAAGAACAGAAGGGAGAGAATACAAACTTTTGGGCTCTCAGAATCCCACCTACCCAAACAAGAGTAGTGGGGAATTTGGAACAAAGATCGTAACACTCGGGAATATCTCTTGACTGAGTATGACTTGAGCCCTCTTTAGTGTGAATAGTGCTAATAATCACTAAAGTGACATAGGCAGAAATTCTGTGTAGCACATTCTGTAAGTACAGGTGAATTAAGCTTCTTTATATAGCAAATCTTAATTAAAGCAAACCATAAAGTTGCACCTAACAAACCCATTTTATTTCTTCAATCAGGGGAGAGATATAAACACAGAGAAGAAATGAATGCAAGCAGCATCTGAAACTGCGAATCTATACACAGCAGTTATATATTGTGATGTATGACATGATTAATGTGTAAGTCTAGCAGCAGCCAAAACATCTTGGTTTGCTGCCCATTGACATAGCGTGAGGAGAACATTACCTGAGTGGAAGACCCTAAGCAAGTCGTTTTAGCTTTTCCATTTTATTTTTGTTTGAATTATAAGTATAGAATTCTGTTACAGACCCAGTTGCTGGAAATTTATTAGTTGTCATGCCTACTTTTGCTAGCAGAAATCTAAAATAGATATCTGCCTGTAAATGACATCATGATTAATATATTCTGAGACTTGGAACTTTTCATTCATTTTTATTATATCCCTCCAAATATCTACCCTTTCTAGACATACGTTTTATTAATTTTCCACTCTATTTTCTGGCATCAGATCTGTCTGAGTAGGTAAGATCCAAGTACTGTTTCAGCTTTGGGAACCATATTGAAGGAAAATAGTTTGGTTGGTCAAGCTGACACCTGTAAGGTCACTTGTAACATCTGAATTGAGAGAAACACAATGCTAATAAAGTAGCCTCATAGGAAACTGTGCACCAAAACCAGATGAAGAATTGAAAACATAGATTGCTGGTCTAATCCCATGTAGTTTCTCATTCACTAGATCAGGAGTACGATTTAAAAATTGGCTTTTCTGGCTCTCCCTGATGGCGCAGCGGGTTAAAGCACAGCACTAAGAAGCTAAAGCCACTTCAGCATGAGTTCGATCCCTGCCCTGGAGGTGACCCACATGGTGTGCCAGACCTCTCCTGACCTGCCCACTGCTCCCCTCAGCAGTATACTTCATCAGTTGGCTTGTTCTGCTCCCCACTCTGTCTCTGGTGAATCCTCTTACCGCTGCTGCACCTCTGGCCTGTACCTCAGCTCTTTATCTATAAATAAATACATTTTTTTAAATTTGCTTTTCTAACTGACCTATCTACCCTCCATCCATCCATCCTAATGCTGTTGGGGAGTGAGGGAAGCATACCTGGAGAAATGTTTTAGATTGGAACATGAGATTTCTCTGAAATGCTGCTACCAATAAAGCACACTGAGGTTTCAAGGAAGTGAGAATGTTCCTGAGTAACAGCCTTCTCTACCAAACTTACATTGATCAGACGAAGACCTAGGATTGTGAGAAATCATTTTTGCTTGTGGATGAATTTGGCTAGGAAGTGTGAAATAAACTTAAATCCACCTTCTGGACTAAGAAAGGAAATGAGATTATTGGCGATTTGGGGATGTGAGTTGAGAACAAAGGAGTTACATCTTATTGGTTGAAAAACAGCTTAGGGGCAAAGAACTGTGCACTTGGCTGAATCACAGGACAGATCACACATGAAGAATTATGAGCAGTCTATTCCTCAGACACTGGAGTTTAGCTACCCTCGCTGGGACTTAGTGCCAGGTGAGCTGGAACTAGAGGTTTTGGGCACAGGGGTTTCCTGTATTCCTTCTCTGCTGGGTCTCAAACCCAGTTTGGGTGTTGCCAACTGACACCCTGAGAGTCCGGGCGTCCGAATAATGCACAGGGTGTGCAGATAAACACAGAGAGACTAGTAATGTGAAGACGACTAGACAGGTAACAGTCTATTCGTTTTCTGCTTCCTATCTTGACTTC
>NW_004567149.1:2464973-2467790 GCF_000260355.1 Condylura cristata | reverse complement strand
TTCACCAGAGACAGAGTGGGGAGCAGAACAGGCAGATTGACCAAGTACACTGCTGAGGGGAGCAGCAGGTGTGTCAGAAGAGGTCTGTGGTGCCATGTGGGTCACCTCCGGGGCCTGGATTGAACTCGCACTGAAGCAGCTGCAGCTCGCTTGCAGCACTGCATCTTAACCTGCTGCGCCACCAGGGCGGGCCAGGATAATTATTTGATTGAATTTTTTGGATTTGTCTTCAGGTGTAAACAAAGGGGTCATCCATTGAACAGCCCAGGGCCCCCACTGCTTTTAGAAGTACAGGAAAATGTTTTAATTTCTTCTTTATACATACATATATATATACATATATATGTATATATTTTTTTTTACACCATTCTTCAATTTTGTGTATTTTCTCATCTCAGTTATAACCCCCATAGCTTCCAACCACCAATTCACTCATGTACCATCACCATAGTCCATGTACTCTTCTCACCCCAGTCCTGATCCCATTCCTCTTTCTACCCCCATAAAATATCTCTGGTTTCTAGTTGTTCATTGTTTTCATTTTTACTCTATTGCATTTGTTTCTCTGTTCCCACCCTCCCCCAGCCGTTCCTCATCCCTTACGCTCCTGCTATGAGTGAAACTATCAGTATTTTTCTTTTTCTTTCTGGCTTATTTCACTCAGCATGATCCCCTCCAGCTCCATTCATGTTCCTGCAAAAGGCATGAGTTTATCTTTTTGACTGATGAGTAATATTCCATTGTGTATATGTACCACCTCTTTTAATCCAGTCATCTATTTTTGGGCATTTGGGTTGATTCCACATCTTCCCTGTTGTAAATAGGGCAGCAATAAACAGGGTAGTGAAGAAAAATTAACTTCTTGGTTGCCAGAATCAATGATAATGATGTATATTTTCATAATGTCTTTTAATGAAGGAAGGAGCTCTGGCAGGCAAGGTTGCACAGAACCCACAAAAGGCAATGTAGCCATGGGTGCAGGTAGCAGACAACACTTCCCAGGTGTTTTCACATATCCAAGCAAACACTCAGACTAATATCCAAGTGCTTTCCAGATGTTAGTTCATTTAATCCTCATATCACATCTGTACATTATTGGTTTTCAGTTTTACTTTTTATTTTGTGTGTGCTTTTGTTATCCCAATTTTATCTATGACTATAGGGAGTCACCAAAGCTAAAAATGATTTGCCTGTGGTAAGACAATTAATAAATGGCAGGCAAGATTCTGATTGAGACAATTGAGCATCAGGTTGTCTGATTTAACCCTTTACAGTTAAAGACATTAACTCTTTGTAACATTAAGCAGTTAAGCCAAATAACAATAGCGATTTCTTTCTTTTAAATCCTTGCCTATTGTCAAAGTTGAAGCCAGACACTGGTTAAGGTGGTAAGGACAGGCCTCGCTGGTGGCTCAGAGGTTAAAGTCTCAGCACTATCAAGCTGTCAGCAGCAAGAATTTGATTCCCAGCCAGGGAGCCAATCCACATGGCAGAGACCTGCTACTCCACTCTGCAGTGTGATTGCCTGTTCTGCTCCCCACTCTGTCTTTGAAGAATCCTCTCGCCACCTGCACCTCTGGCCTATGCCCAATTCTACAGAAAAATAAATTTTTTTAAAATGTGGTAAGGGACCCTCCCTCATGGCGCAGCGGGTTAAAGCACAGCACTAAGAAGCTAAAGCCACTTCCCCATGAGTTCGATTCCCGCCTGCCCCGGAGGTGACCACATGGCGTGGCAGACCTCTCCTGACACGCACGCTGCTCCCCTCAGCAGTGTACTTCGTCAATCTGCCTGATCTATTCCCCACTCTGTCTCTGGTGATGCCTCTGGTCACCCCTGAGCCTCTGGCCTGTACCCCAGTTCTGTATGTACAAATAAATGAATCTTTAAAAAAAATTTTTAAGAAAAAATGTGCATAATATATTAATGCAATAAGGTAGAGTCCAGTATGAACTAACCTCCACTTTAATGTATTCCAAGATGCCAGGGTATTTTAATGGGCAAAGGAGAGAGCAGAGAGGAGCATGAGCAAGGATCTAGAGAGACAGGGAAGTGAAAATAATTACAAAATGTGGGAAGACTGATAGGCGGTGTCATTCCAGTTGAAACCACCCAGGGAAAGTTGGGCTCCTCCCCTCCCCCAGAGGCAGGGAGATGGGGACCTTGGCTTTAGGTGTTGGTTGAAAGTGTTTATATTTTGCCAGCTTTGGCTCTTCTCAGGAAGGAAATTGTAGAGGAATTAAATCATCGTAGGGATACAGCCTTGTACTGTTAGAAACTGTCTTCTTATTTGGAGTCTTTGTAGGTCACAGTTAAGGCTTAGTGGAGAGCAGAGCTTGGGGGAAACTGGCTGGACTAAAGCAGAGAGAATATTTGTTAGTCTCACACATCAGTGAGATCTGTTCTTCTCACCTGTAGCCTCTTCCATAAAAATGTTGCACAGGTAATCCTCTCAAATCACACTCACCCACCCACCCAATTACCACCTTCTCTAAGGTGAGGGACAGAAATGTTTCTCATTTTAGTTCATCAGACTAGTACCATGTTTGCAGACAAAGCCCTCATTCTCTGCATCAGAAAGACTTAACCTGATGCACCAACTACTTCCATTTGCTGAGATTAGGGTCAGAGAAATATTTTAATATATAAAACCAGGTCCCACCCAACCCACCCTAATCTCCACAAATACTGGTGAGTCTCAGATTTAACACACCTAGTGGGGAACAATGCAGCTAAAGAAATTCTATCTATGTGATAACAGGAAATGGAAATTGTTCTCTCCATCAAGATATTTTCCTATTTGTATTTATTATGGCT
>NW_004567149.1:2459157-2463593 GCF_000260355.1 Condylura cristata | reverse complement strand
CACTACAACAAGCGCTCGACCATCACGTCGCGGGAGATCCAGACGGCCGTGCGCCTGCTGCTGCCCGGCGAGCTGGCCAAGCACGCCGTGTCCGAGGGCACCAAGGCCGTCACCAAGTACACCAGCGCCAAGTAAACGTGCCTTCAGGTACGATGGAACCCCAAAGGCTCTTTTCAGAGCCACTCCCTTATCACAGTAAAAAGCTGTACACTGTTTGCGTTTCTGTGGGCGGCGTGTTTAGTCCTGATAATTACGCTACTTGGGGGTCTTTGTTTCGTTGCTGTTACAGACCATGGAAAACAAACTGTTGTTGCCAACTGGTCGAGTTCAAAACTAACAATAAATTTTAATAAGTATTATGAGTTTGGACGTCCCTGGGAAGGTGGCCGAAATTGTCACGGTCTCTGCTTTCCTTTTTAAGTGAATCGGCGCCCTGTAACGCCTAATACTTGAAAGACCTGTTCTAAAAGTTGAACTTGTGTATCAGTCACCCCCACCCCTTGGGGGTCTAACCCTGCCACCTAAACCCCTTCCCAGCTCTTTGCCTCTGGAATCTCGCCAGTGTGGGCATGGAATATACCGACTGGCTCTGCAGTCTCCAATCTGCCCTTCCCTGGTAATCGAGCTCCCCTCCAAGCGGATCCCTACTCAGTCTCAGTGTCCTTCCAACCCTTGCTCAGATAAACTGTGGGACACCCTGGTAAGGAAGAAGGACCACGGGCAGTTCAGAGGGTGGAGAGGAAAGGAAATAGATTCTCTTTTAATATTCACCTGTTGGACACACTTGAGGCTTGGAAGTCTTATTTTGCAAGCCTATGATGTTGAAGACACTACGCCCTGGAAAATAAGGAGCAGAGCTTATCTTTTTTCTTGTCCTTTCTCCAGAAATGGCAGGGTAGAGGCTTCTGTAGGTTATGTGAGAAAAGTTTGGGTACCTCACTTCTATTATTAATGGAAATACTGAATTCACCTAAAATTGCTATCACGTTGCTTAAGAATCACTTCTAGCCAGCCTTCCCAGCCAGCCTATCTGGTCTTTTATTCTCTCAAAATGGTAAAATATGCACAAAGATACAAGCAACAGTACTCACTTTCCAGTGAGCAAATTTCAACACTTTGGTTATATATGAACCCTGCTTGGAAGATTTACAATGACTCCCTACTGCACAGAATCAGAAAAAAATCAGCTACAACTGCGAGTCCTATCGAGTCTGACCCTCACCAGATTATCCTTCTCTCCCTTTTGTCTTTGTCTTCTCTGTTGTCTGTATTTGGGGTATTCAGTTTTTGGAAATCTTCAGCGTGTAGGCCTCTGTAGTATCTATCTGAAATCATTCCGATTTCATTACAAATAAACCCAATATAAACACAGAAAACATAGTGATCAACTCCTATTTCAGCTTAATTTCATGTTTTGAGAAAAGTGGCTCTCATGGTCACCACAGAATTGACTGTCCACCCAGCTTACAAACTTATCATCACTAACGGACATGGGGACCTTTTGGGCTGCTGAAGTTGAATCAGGACCCATCCCTGAAGCTGGAGGGGATCTCTGCCTTCCCCAGAACACAAGTTAGAGAATAAGGTGAGACCAGAACAAAATTTAGGCTGCACTAAAAAGAAAGAGAGGAAATGCCCTTTGGAAAGGCATCTGTACTGCTTAGTTTTGAAGGCCTTCAAGACACACAAAAAGAACACCCAGTACAATCATTTTCAAATGCCAAGCCCTGAATTCTATATTGACACTAGGAAGTAGGGGTCGTTACCCTTACCTGTGCCTCTCTGCCACCTGGGCTTGTAAAGCACAGGTTGTTCCAATCCCCAAGTTTCTGTTTCAGTCATTCTATAGAAATCTGGAAACTTGGCTTTCTGAAGAGCCCCCAGCTAGTAGAGATGCTGTATGCTTCAAGAACATATGATATATGGAGAAGACAAGATAACTAATCTCTGCATATGTGGAGCTTTCCTGTGGTAAAGGGAGTTTATGGCATAAGATATAAATTTGAGGTTTATTGAGCAGATGGTCAAACAATATAGAAAGTATGTTAGCAGGCTCTGACATGACTGATGAGATTCAGGAAGAAGCTTCTGGCGGCGAGAAACTAGATGGATTAGAGACAAATTATAGTGATCAAGGGAGATGAGAGGGAGGTCCAAATCACAGAAATGGTAAAAATGAACAGAGCAGTGAATACAAGAAGCAAGTTAGAGGGCCACTAAAGCATTGCCATCAGTGTGTTACCAGATAATGGATTTCCACCTGAGGCATTTAGTTACAGTCAGTGAAGTAAACAGACAAGTGTCTCCTCTCCTGAGACTGCTATTAGGCAAGAGTCTGCTCTGGTTCTCCTAGAGGAGAAGAGAGACAATAAGCAAGCTGGTAACTCAGCCAGATAATTTCAAATAGAGAGCAGGTCGGAGTGCTTAAAATTATTTGAAATAAAACCAGATGCTGTAATAGTGGCTATGTGATTGATCAGAAACCAAAAATCTGTGGAATAAAAGTTCCAGGTTAAGGGAAACTCATTGGTTGAGAAAACTGTAGGGCAGGAAGGAGGAGATGGAACTTAAGAAATAGAAATACTCATCTCCGGTTTGCAGGGAGATGAGTACACCAGGGGAAAATGTTAGAGATGAGGATGGGAGTTTTAACAGATACCTGAAAATTTTGGACTCTATTAAAAGAAGACACCCAGACTTTCAGTTTGCGTCATGGCAAACTATGACTGCACATACAAATTTTAAAAATAGATATTTTAATTTCTACATGGAATGAGTTTAGAGATTACCTTTGAAAAGCAAATAAAGAACCATGCCAAACATTAAGAGAAAGAAGACATTAACTTTCTAAATAGTGGTCAGTGCACTTTAAAAAATCCCAGAGAACAGAGCTGCAAAAGTCAAGTTGAAAGAGAAAGAGGAGCCCTTCCTGATGTCACAACGGGTTAAGACACAGCCTGTAAACTAGCCACAGCCGCTTCAGTGATAGTTCGGTCCTGCCCCAGAGCTGACCCACATGGCGTGGCAGACCTTTCCTGACCGGCCCGCTGCTCCCCACAGCAGTGTACTTTGTCAGTCTGCCTTTTCTGCTCCCCACTCTGTCTCTCGTGAAGCCTCTCACCGTCCCTGCTCCTATGGCTTCTACCCCAGTTCTGTGTGCATAAATAAATTTTAAAAAAGAGAGAATAACAAATTGTTAGCAATTTTATGTGATGGGAATGTAGATTGAGGCAGCCCCAAGGGAAAACAGTATGGAGTTTGCTTTAAAAATTAAAACTAGATCTAAGATATGCTCCAGCAATTCCACTAGGTATTTATCCAAAGGAAACAAAAACATTAAAAACATTAACTCAAAAAGATACAAGGAGTCCAGTGTTCATTGATGCTGTACATTAAAAAGAAAAGGAAGGGGGATGTGGTCAGGGGATGTATAGTAGGATTAGAAGGGACACTGCTCTGCACGTAATAAATAGCAGTCTCTGGGAAGCTGTTAACTGCTACTGAAGAGCAAAGAGGTACAGAAGAGACAGCTGCAGAACCCACAAATTATGCTCCTACCCTCAGCGTTGGGTCACTATATTTGATTGATGCCAGCACATAAGCACATGCCCTACTTGATCAGATTCACTTTCCAAGATATAGAGAAAAGACTGAAGAGAAAAGGTCTCTGTATTTATCAAGTCCTAAAGTAAGCTTATATTTCAAGGGATTTTTATTTTACTTACATTATGCACAGATGATTTTTTATGTTTGCAATCAAAAGAACTTTAATACACACACACTTAACTTCTTGAGAAAGTATGTAAACACATTTGCTGAATACATACTGTACTCGTTTATCTTGCATTGTCTAACTGCATCCTCACAAAAATAATGTATTTTTTTCCACGTGGTGTAGGTAAGAAAACAATGGTTAATAATTTGCTACAAGTCACAAAGCTAGACAATGGCTCAGGAATAGGAATACAAGTTTGTGCCATGTCCCAATGCCACATTCTTTTCTTTGGGTCTCTCTAGTGTCCTAAAAGTAACAATAGCCCCAAACTAAAGGTATTTGCCATGTGCCACACGGTCAAATGTTGAAAATACTATCTTGTCTCTTAACCTGCATGTACTGGCATGTCTACTTTACACATAAGGACACAGGCACAAGAGAAAATCCCTTGACCAAATAAAAGAGTAAACCTCCCTGGTACAGGGTTCTGCTTTGTTCTATTTCGCAAAGCAAGTATGGGAAATAGCTGTTGTAAATATGAAACTGACTCTATGGCATAAAGCATTGAACACATAGGGCTGTTAAAAAATATTTACCCTGGCCCTCCCTGGTAGCGCAGCTGGTTAAAGCACAGCACTGAGTATCTAAAGCCACTTCTGCATGAGTTCGGTTCCCGCCTGCCCGGGAGGTGACCACATGGCGTGGCAGACCTCTCCTGACC
>NW_004567149.1:2452489-2458382 GCF_000260355.1 Condylura cristata | reverse complement strand
GCGCCACGCCGTGCTTTTATAACCAGGAGACGGACCTGGTTGAGAGCACCAAGAGCAGGGGCGGTGACCAATGTAAGATCCCGCCTCCTGTTATTCTTCGGCAGAGTTATACAAAGTAGGCGGGGCGCTACCGGCAACAATGGGTACTGGAGTTAATATATGATAGGTCTTTGTAGAGAAATGTGTATGTGTTTGTGCAGTATACGTGCAGCCATCAAATGGGTCAAGGATCGTACAGCTTGCACAAAGGCAGGCTGATAGTTGCCGTTCAGATGTCCCAGAATAAGAAATAAAACACATGTGCTTTATAATAACTAAATGTTGGTTTAAGTAATCCTGTTTTTAGTGCTTAAGTTTCTGGTAGGTTTATTGATTTATGGATAACTGCTTAGCGTGTCGGTCGCTGGTGTGGAAGTTAGATAAGCCATGTCAATATAACTGAAAGCATAAGAAAAGGTCAAAGCAAAAGGAAAGAGTCAAGTCAGACAAGGCTGAAGATTTTTATACATATATTCCAAAGTGGGGAGAATCTTGTTTGTTCTGAATATATCATTTACTCATAGATAGTATCTAGCTCTGTATTTGTCATCATCACTACTTGGTATTATAACATCTAACCATTATCCAGTTAGCTATTTGTCATCATCACTACTTGGCATTATAACATCTAACCAAGATCTGGAGATAGGCTTATCCACGTACCAACTATGTGACGAGCGTGGAGGGCACAAACCAGAAAACTCAGGACCTGTGTTATACTCATGTGATATTGGCACTGCCAATATCTCAATGAATCACTTAAACACATCAGACCTAAACTATGTGGTGTCCGAGATTGGTTATAAGAGTAAATTTGTTAATGTTTGAGTAAAGATATATATGTTGAAACATTACCAGCCCAGCTTTCAGATAAATTTGATAACAGTATTTTAATGTAATTGCTTCCTTTTCTAGTCACAACTGTAAGAGGGAAAATTCCCCACTCCTCTGGGTTCTTCTCAGGGATGTGGTTGGGGGGAAGGGAATCTACGCTAGACAGATTAGTGGTGCAAAAGACTAAATGTAAAACATATGTATGGAGAGGTCACATAGCTGCTATTTCCAGATTAGATCAGACAAACTAAAGGTTTGTATCCAGAACTAAGGATTGGGATAGGGAATCTGTGCAACAGGAGAGAAGACAGGGTCTCTCAAGAAGAGGAGAGGGTGACACCAAAGTAAAATCTGAATCTCTAGGTTTGCCCTGCCTTAAAATAGGTTTAACAGATAAAAACTTTATTCCTGCAAAATTGAAGGAGGATAAGAACAGAAAAAAAATGGGAAAGGAGGCTACAAGGTCAGAAACTGTCTCATACAAGGAGAGGGGATAGAGGGATTAACACAGACAGTAATCCAGCAATAAAAACTATCGGACAGCTGTAGGGAGTGTCAAGATCACAGACCAGAAGGTGACAATCCTGGGATTAAGGAACAAACCATCATTAGGAAGATGAGCCCCTCCCTATCAAAAGAAGATGATAAAACCCAGCAGTGCCCAGCAAACTTTCAGCCCCCCTGTGCCAATGCAGTCTCCTCTTTCCACCAACTGTCTTCCTCCACAGGGCAGCAGCCTCCTACCTGCCTCCTACCTACCTGGGTGGTCCCTAGGAGAAGGGAAGTTCCAGGTTCCCTGCCCCACCCAGAAGGAGGGTGGAGCTGAGCAGAGAAAAAGGAGAGAGAAGAGAGAAGGAAGCCAGATGGAGAAGGAGCAGGAGGCCTGAGGAAGCACATGGAGCAGCAAGCATGTAATGAAGAAACCAGGCTTGTTTCCTGACCCTGGGCTGGTTAAGGCAGATGTGGGTGAGATACCTGTAGGGAGCTGACAATGGCAGTGTTTATATTGATTTTGATTTTGCTCTTTCCTCCCAGATTTGTCTGGCCATTTCTGACGCTTTTCCATGGGTCCCGGCCAGAAGGTGCTTTAGTCTAGAGGCAGCTTTCAGACCTTACTTTGGGCCAATCCCTTTTGGGTGTACTTTTGCCCACGAGGGGATGAGTAACTTCAGGTGTTTGATTTAGAAGTTATATTCTTTGTGTTCCATATTATATATTCACTGTATTAAAGTCATTTTTCATTAAGCTTTATATGTTTTGACTTGTTGCGGCGGATGGCAGAACCCACTTAGAGCAGGCAGGTTTTGGGGCTTCAGGGGTCTCTCTCTCCCCCTGTCCTGGAACAGATTGCTGCCCTGTAACAATTTGACCTGTAGCTGCCAGGGCTTCTCTTCACTGACTTCCCTGCGCCTCCCCCCAGCAGAGGCCCCATCATCAAGTCCGCCCCACTGCAACCATGCAGGCTTCTATCCACAAACCTGACCAGTTCAGAGCAGTTCTTTCTGCCCACTTGCTTTTATGCAAGTGTCCTCTTTTCTGTCCCTCTCCTAAATATATAGGAATTAAATATTTCTGACACCTCTGTCATGGAGAATCTTGCCACATGCCACTGAAAGGGAAGCTCTGGACAAAACTTTCCAAGAGTGAACCCAAGGACCCCCCACTCCAAAAGTTTGCTGACTGTAATAGTCACTTTGTGCTAGCATCCATCTATGTAAGTCCGTTCATGCTCATTCAATAAATGTATTTATCGGGCCCTCCCTGGTGGCTCAGCGGGTTAAAGCACTGCACTAAGAAGCTTAAGCCACTTCAGCATGAGTTCGATTCCCGCCTGCCCCGGAGGTGACCCACATGGCAGACCTCTCTTGACCCACCGGCTGCTCCCCTCAGCAGTGTACTTCATCGATCTGCCTGTTCTGCTCCCCGCTCTGTCTCTGGTGAATTCTCTCACCCTCCGCATCTCTGGCCTGTAACCCAGTACTGTAGGAATAAATAAATAAATCTTTAAGAAAATAAATAAAATAAATGTATTTATCTCTCTTCTGTATTCCTACAGAAGGGTCATTCTGTTGATACAATTGTTTTATTCTTCCAACATGTGAACTGCTATCTACTTCACATTGTTTTATCACTCATGATGGGCATACGGTAAGCATATGGGTGCTGAAACATACATTTTAAGATTATATTAATGTGTAGGGTTAAAACTCTAAGATAAAGCAGAATTGGGTCATGTAGAACTCAAGGGATAGTGGAATTGCCTACTTATTTTTCATAATAGCTATACATAGTCCATGGAGTTCAAGTTTCCCACCAATCAAGTCTGACGCTTAATCCATTTAAAATCAGTAAAAAGATTTAACCACTATGTAAGCATTACCAGGAAGAGCATGATGGATGGGAAAAAAAAAAAAAAAACACTTGGGCAGAATCCATATTGGCAGAATAAAACAGTGGAATGGAATTCCGATCCTCACAGACTTGTCTGTATGCGTTTATACAAGCTACTTTATATGACTATTCCATATCTATAAAATCAACCATACTCTTGGCTGTGTAAAGTGTACTGGAAAAATATAATGCTTGCAAGCTTTGATATAGTAGGAAACAGATTAGAATGGTCAGTGAAGATATTTATATAATATAAAGGATTAGGAAGGACAGATACAGACATTTCAAGGTGTCATCATAATCATCTGATATGTACCTTGATGTTAAAACTAGAGTGAGGAGAGGGAAAAGTGGATAAAACCTGAAGTGACACACTGGGAAAAATTAGAGGATTTAATGAAAATCATGCAACTGGTAAACAGCAAAACCAGACTCAAATACAAGTCAGTGTGTTTGCAAATTTTATGCTTATCCTATTAAGCCATACTGCCAGAATAGTGTCTTAACACAACAAAAAAGACTGAATGCATATACTTTAAGGTACTTTTTTTTTTTTACGACTTTTCAAATATCTTTGTGTAGAAAGCAGTAGTATTCTTATGTGAGAAAATTATAAGAAGATGATCTCTTAACATTTGAAGTTCACTTGGAAGACTATTTCATTAAGCGCAATCAATAGAATGAATTATAAAAGTAAGAGGAGACATAAAAAGACTATAAGAGTAAATAATCCAGACAAGAAATAGAAGAACCAGGATTATAACCATGATGGGGCAAATACAAAGAGAGATGAACTTAGAAAGAATTCTCTAAACATGGTGATGAGACTCAGGTTGAGAGTCTGATATTAGTAAATATAAAAGTAGACGTCCAGCAAAAATCTAGAAATGCAAGTTTGACATCTAGACAAGCAGATAGACCTGAAATAGAGAATTAAGAATTACTTTCCAAAAGGTAGAACTCACAAACACAGGAAGCTGAATGGGGCAGCACCAACATGATGATCTACAATTAGAATGTAGTGAAACAGCGCTTCTTTTATTAATGCTGCAGGAAACCAATGAGTAAAGACCATTTTTATATTAGGAATATGTAAGCTATATAACAAGTGAATACGCAATGAAGAAATGATTTACACTGGGCTGATTTACACTTTATCTCAAAATTATGTTCTTAATTTTTATTAACTGAATACTATTTCATGCTTTCTGAATGTGGTACATGAAGTAACTAGCCATGTGTTGATTCTAATGCAATGAAAGAGCATGAAACCCTCACTACTTTGGCTCTCCTCTATCCCCAGCAACTCTCATTTCCATAATCCTAGTGAAACACAGACTTGCACATGCTTCCAAATACATACGCTACTTTAAAGACAAACCTATAATAGCACATAGAATAAAATCAAATGAAGGTATGTTCTACCATCAATCTATTACACATTCAATATTAATTCACAAGTTCTAAAGACCCCTATAAAAATGTCCTTGCTTAAATAAGAAATGATGTAAGGAATAAACAAACATGTTTACTCTATGTATTCCCCTTCAAGGAATATTTTGTGTGCTGCTTTGAATATCCCTTGGTTCTGTTAGCTGAATATTTTGCCAAAGTTCATTTTAACTGAGCACAATAGGCCAGTTTAATCCATCAGCTTGTGAAGATTTTAATAACCTCCCACATAAAATCAACGTGAATAATTTTCTTATGCCCATATACAGGTCCAATACTCTTTTATGTCATATGCTGAATCTTGTCTGCCAACAGTAGTTGCAACAGAGACCCAGCTATCGTGTCAGGAGGATACTGACATGATTATTGTAGTTCCCATTCTTCTAGACAATCTGGAATGCTTAAACTACAAAAAGTAACTCTCCAGCCACAAGAAGCTATGATAGTTTTTCAGACAAAATTATATTTTAAATAAGAAATAGATTTTATTTCAAACTATTCCTGAGATAAATCTAGAAAAGGACATGTGTCTTTTCTTTAAAAAAAAAAAAGCATTTTATCTGGCTTAATCTTAGAAGCAAGTAATCGCTGAACATATGAAAATTCAAGAATTTGCAGTATATTACTAGAGAGCAAACTTTGAAGGCACAAAAAGAATTAATTGAGATTTCTAACAAAATTCAACTTGTCTCTCTGACCTATGAATCTGTCTGGGACTTTTGAAATATGCCTCCTGATGGGATAAAAACCAGAGAAAGAGACCCTGATCTCAGATCTTAAACTGGACTAGTTCGTATTCGAAAATACCTGGTGTGATTTCTCCACAGGAAAGTTTACTTTGATGGGATTCCTGGAAATAAAATAACACAATTCCAGAACAGAACTGGCTAGATTGCAAACCAGCAGGAAAACAGCTGGGAACCAATCAGCGTGCAGGTCGCTGTGCTTGTGTAAATATACCCGGCCGGCCTGGCACTTTTGCTCCCAGACTGTTCAATTTGCTGTTATGTATCCAAACTATGTACCCAAACGGTGCCTATCTCATCTCCTGCTCCTCTCACGGGAAAGACGCCAATCTTTAAAGAAAAAGGGTCAACAAACACCCTGATGCCACCAAGAGCGAGGGGTGCGGGCCCCCGTGTTCGGGCTCATCACCAAGGCTGTCGCCGCCTCCTGA
>NW_004567149.1:2411441-2451729 GCF_000260355.1 Condylura cristata | reverse complement strand
CGGTAGCGGTGCGGCTTCTTCACGCCGCCCGTGGCCGGCGCGCTCTTGCGAGCCGCCTTGGTGGCCAGCTGCTTGCGGGGCGCCTTGCCGCCGGTGGACTTGCGGGCCGTCTGCTTGGTGCGAGCCATCTTAAATCTCCTTACAGCACTTAACTGATAGAAAAATGAAAACGCGCCAACCCTGCCAGTATTTATAAAGACAGTCCCGTTCTGATTGGACGGAGCATCTGTTCGTCTGTGGCTCGAAATGACGGCATTGGTAGCCACTTTCACTTCCTGATCACATGAATCCTCAGTGAATTTAGTCCAAAAATGAACATTTCCTGCAACCCACCCCCTTAACTGGCAGGTTTTCAAAAATTTCTTTTCTCTACTGTCTTCAGGCGTTTGTTACAATGACCTCTGATTTCCTTCCCTGAATGAATATAACTACAATAATTCGCTAGTAAGTGAAAAAAGAAAAAGAAAAACTAAATCCCGGCGCCCAAAGCTTTCTTTTGATTGACTTTTTGAAAAAGCGCGGACTAGATGTGATTGGTTAAGAGTTTTATGTTCCTTCAAACCTAAGAAAGCTATTTAACCTTTTGATTACGCGAGATAAACCGAGAGGTTTTTAATTTTTCAAGACACCCTCCTACAGTAACCATGACCATTATCTGAATTCCCAGCTTGCTTTAACTACATTTCCACATATTTACTGTGCAGTAACTAAATCCTCAGATAAAAGCATTCCAGTACACTACATATTGCAACCCCAAATGAATTTGTGTGAAAACAAGTTTAAACAATACCAACCCTTGAAAATGGTATTTAAAAAAATTACTATGTTCAGCAAGGTATCTGCTGAAATCAGCTTTGTCTGTCTCAAACACTTAATTACAAGGAATGTGATATTGTAAGCCTAGCTACGAAGTTAGGACACAAGTAGACTGAATTTTTGATTGTCACACTGGGATGCAAAATAACTACTTTCAACAAATATTAGAGGGGTACTTTGACCGATGGGACCCTTCATTTCCACCTCCAGTGGCCAAGCCAACATTTGCATTAACTCTCTGGTAAAACAAGTCTGGAATCTTCCTATTATTTATTAAAATGTCCAGACACTTGTAATAGCATAGGTTTTTTACACAAGCTTTTTAAATGGGGGGAAATTTCACTTTCTCCTGCACAATTAGGTTAAGTAACTAAAATGTCAGCCCTTTTCATGAGTGCGTGGGTGGCTCTGAAAAGAGCCTTTGGGTAACACCAGGAAGATTCTCCAATTCCCTGTTTATTTGCCCTTGGCCTTGTGGTGGCTCTCGGTCTTCTTGGGCAGCAGCACCGCCTGGATGTTGGGCAGGACGCCGCCCTGCGCGATGGTCACGCGGCCCAGCAGCTTGTTGAGCTCCTCGTCGTTGCGGATGGCCAGCTGCAGGTGGCGCGGGATGATGCGCGTCTTCTTGTTGTCGCGGGCCGCGTTGCCCGCCAGCTCCAGGATCTCGGCCGTCAGGTACTCCAGCACGGCCGCCAGGTACACCGGCGCGCCCGCCCCGACCCGCTCGGCGTAGTTGCCCTTGCGCAGCAGGCGGTGGACTCGGCCCACGGGGAACTGCAGCCCGGCCCGGGAAGAGCGGGTCTTGGCCTTGGCGCGCGCCTTGCCGCCCTGCTTGCCGCGTCCAGACATGTTAGCTTCTCAACAAAAGTTAGCGAGGAAAACGCTTGTAAGTGGGAAGTAATTATACTCGCTAACAGCATTGTAAATAGCGCTGTTTGATTGGTCAATACAATCTTTAAGATAATAGCCAATTACAAAGCAGAATTGGAGTCACACAATTTGCATAAAATCTTTCTGCGTGAGACACTTCATCCAATGAAAGTCCAAGAATTTTAACATCTAGTTTGCATAAGAACCCTACAAATATGTGGACGCAGTAAAAGGTCTCATACCGTTTCTTTTGGACCTGAAGCGCTTGTTTTGTGCTCAAAATGCCTGAGCCAGCCAAGTCCGCGCCCGCCCCGAAGAAGGGCTCCAAGAAGGCGGTGACCAAGGCGCAGAAGAAGGACGGCAAGAAGCGCAAGCGCAGCCGCAAGGAGAGCTACTCGGTGTACGTGTACAAGGTGCTGAAGCAGGTGCACCCCGACACGGGCATCTCGTCCAAGGCCATGGGCATCATGAACTCGTTCGTCAACGACATCTTCGAGCGCATCGCGGGCGAGGCGTCGCGCCTGGCGCACTACAACAAGCGCTCGACCATCACGTCGCGGGAGATCCAGACGGCCGTGCGCCTGCTGCTGCCCGGCGAGCTGGCCAAGCACGCCGTGTCCGAGGGCACCAAGGCCGTCACCAAGTACACCAGCTCCAAGTAAACTCGCCAAGTCAGCGGCTTCACAACCTAACCCCAAAGGCTCTTTTAAGAGCCACTTACTTTTTCTTTTAAGAGTTGTAGTGCCAAACGAGCTTCTTTATTATGTGGACTTTAGTTGAGGTGGGTTAGAACTAACAGCATAAAATGCAGTGCTTTTTACTGGTTGAAAGCAAAATGCTTAGCTAACCTCATCATGGCTTGACTGTACGTTGGCTGTCTTGCTTCTGCCCATTTGGCTACAAAATTGGCCAGAATAGTGACCAGGTTTCACTCACACTGACACCAAAATGGAGTCATTTAATTTTAATAATTTAACAAGGCTTATCAAATGACTTACATGCATGCAAACACACAGACAACATATAAAAGTATTTAAACAAGATATATAGAGAACAAAAGTATGAAGATGTAAAAGAGAAGGCTAAAGATATCAGGTAGTTATATATAGGAATATATATCAAATCAAAGCAATTACTGGCAAAATAAAGTGGTATGTGATACTGGAAGTCCAAGAAACACCCTTAAGCTATGTTGCTTCCTCTTTAAAATTATGTTCCTCTCCAGTCAGGTTGACTTTCAAGTATTTCATTTAAAAATCATTTCCTAGTTGCAAAAACATCTTTCAAATATATATATATCAGTCTACTACATCACCACCAGTGCCCTATTTTCTGTACTCATGCAAGTATACTGAAGTTTTATACTTTTCTTCATATAATTAACCCAACTGAGGTTATACAATGCCATGAATGGCATCCCATGTGGAATCATGGTTAAAGATACAAAACATTTGGGATCTCAAAACAGCTGTGAATATTGTTTTCAATGTTCTTGTGTAATATTCTTGATCAACTCTCAGACCCTATGCAATATTTAAATGCATGCAAGCACACATACATAATACAACATTCAAAAATATTTAAACAAAATATATAGAGAACAAAATTATCATGAAGATGTAATAGAATGAAACCTAAAGATTCCAGATAATTATATATAGGAATATATGTGTTGCTATAAATAGCTTTATTTCTGTACTCTCAGAATTACATATCTAAGCAAGGTCATAACTTTTTCAGGGTAGTACATGAGCTCCTTGAAACAATGTGCAAGTGTGTGCATATGCTTTTTCCCTTCCAAGAGAAAAAGCATAGTTTTTCATGTTCTAAAAATACTGTGCCCTACTGTGCTAGGCAGTGTAATGCCACCTTATGTCCACCTTAAGTCACTGGGAATGTTTGCTTATATGACAAGAGCAGTTAAGTTTGTAAATGTTACTAAAGTTGACAGTCACTTGATTTTAAAATAGGGAGACTATCTTGAATTAGATGAGCAAATCCAGTGGCGTGAACACATGGGAACTTTACAATTCATGAGAGCATGAGAACACAGAAACAAGACAAGGACACAGCCTCTGAGGGATTTAACTGGAGATTGCTGGCTTTGAAAGTGAAGGAAAAGGACCAGGAGCCAGAGATATGGGTCTCTAGTAGCTGAAAAAGGCAAGGAAACAAACTCACTACTTTGATTTCACGTCACTGAGGGTTGTTTTTGGTTTTTTTTCCACATGGAAGAACTGGGGTGTAGGCCAGAGGTGTGAGGGGTGGTGGGCAGTGTGAGGATTCCCCAGACATCTACTGGGGAGTAGAACAGGCAGATTTACTGAAATACACTACTCAGGGGAGTGGAAGTCTGCTGTGCCACACCTGGGTCAGGCCCAGGGCCTGCAGTACAACTCAGGCAATAGCAGTGATACAGCTGAGAATTATGCCTAAACCACTAGGGAGGACCTCACTGAGATTCTACAATATATAAGATTATAACTTGTTTTAAACCACTAAGTTTGTGATAATAATGTCCTGATTATAGCTATATACATTTTAAAATTGTAAAAACTACAAAGATTACACATAATTCTTCATAATTCTGGCCTCATGGCATTTGAAATTTGAAATTAATCTAATTTTAATCATAGCAATTTATCTAAAAAAAAAAACTTTGGGTCAACCCTCCATGGTGGCGCAACAGGTTAGGATGAGCACTGCAAAGTAGCTGCAGCCATTTCAATGCAAGTTCGATCCCTGCCCCAGAGGTGACCCACAAGGAATGGCAGACTCCTCTGACCTGCCTACTGCTCCCCTCAGCAGTGTACTTGGTCATCTGCCTGTTCTGCTCCCCACTCTGTTTCTAGTGAAGACACTCACCATCCCCGCATCTCTGGCTTGTACCCAGTTCTGTATGCATAAATAAAACTTTGGAAAATAATAGGTGTCTATCTGATTTTTTTTAAGATTTATTTATTTACTCATACAGAACTGGGGTACAGGCCAGAGATGCGGAGGGTGAGAGAATTCACCGGGGACAGAGTGGGGAGCAGAACAGGCAGATCTACGAAGCACACTGCTGAGGGGAGCAGCAGGCGGGTCAGGAGAGGTCTGCCAGCAGCCGGCAGGTCAGGAGAGGTCTCCCGCGCCCTGTGGTCACCTCCGGGGCAGGCGGGGATCGAACTCATGCGGAAGCAGCTGAAGCTTCTTGGTGCTGTGCTTTAACCGGCTGCGCCACCAGGGAGGGCCGGTGTCTATCTGATTTTAACAGCAGAAAATAATTTCAAGGACTAGACTTACTGCTGTATATTATTGCTTTGATAATAATTCTATTTCAAGAAGTTTGCATCCATTATGTGTGAATATAAGATTGAGGGGCAATACTGCCTGGTGGTGCAGCGGGTTAAAGCACTGCAGTAAGAGGCTAAAGCCACCTCCCTCATGAGTTTGATCCCTGCCTGCTCCAGGTGACCCACATGGCTCGGCAGACCTCTTCTGACCTGCCTGCTGCTCCCCTCAGCAATGTACTTCGTCGATCTGCCTGTTCTGCTCCCCATTCTGTCTCTGGTGAATCCTCTCACCCTCCACATCTCTGGCCTGTACCCCAGTTCTGTATGAATAAAAAAAAAAAAGATTGAGGGGCAATATAGTTCATAGTGGCATCACTTCATGAATTGTAAATACCTCAAAAATATTTTTAATTGCAATTCTTGCTTCTTCACAGATGTGTCAAAACTGAGCTGATTTTAACATTCACATTTTGTTAAGAAACAGAATTTGAGAAGCAAATTTTTTTACTTGGTAGAACTCAAGATTTCAACCAAGGTCTTTGGTACTGTCTGTGCAAAGATTTCTAGAATTTAAAAAACATTTATCCAAAGGTTTCTAGGAAGAATTTAAAAACCACATGTGTAGGTATCGGAACACTTTAGGCGGTGCATCTACACACACTATACCACACCTATCACCATAGACTACATTTCTTTTATCCTAACCCACCTTCCACTTTAGTCCCCAATCGGCACAAAGGAGTCTTGTTAGAGTAGGTGTCCTACAGACCTGTGTGTTCTCCAACATCCCCACCACCTAGTATAACTAGCCAAGAATGGGATGCCAAACAGTGACACAGACATACTTCTACATGCAGTTTTGGAAATGGTTTAAAGTATAAGTTCTAGCAGTGGGATCAAAGAAAAGCTGGTGGTACAACTGCTTCTGTGGGTGAAGACCACTGCAAAGCAATTGACATTAAAATGAGCCAAGAAATAAACCCAGTAAGCATAGTACTGTCCTGCTCCCTGTAAGATAAAACATAGCACAGTACTTCCACAGTAATTGTTACAAAACTCTTCAGCTGACAAGGGAAGTGGCTCTGAAAAGAGCCTTTGGGTTATCTATTAAATCAAGGAACCGGCTCACTTGGAGCTGGTGTACTTGGTGACGGCCTTGGTGCCCTCGGACACGGCGTGCTTGGCCAGCTCGCCGGGCAGCAGCAGGCGCACGGCCGTCTGGATCTCCCGCGACGTGATGGTCGAGCGCTTGTTGTAGTGCGCCAGGCGCGACGCCTCGCCCGCGATGCGCTCGAAGATGTCGTTGACGAACGAGTTCATGATGCCCATGGCCTTGGACGAGATGCCCGTGTCGGGGTGCACCTGCTTCAGCACCTTGTACACGTACACCGAGTAGCTCTCCTTGCGGCTGCGCTTGCGCTTCTTGCCGTCCTTCTTCTGCGCCTTGGTCACCGCCTTCTTGGAGCCCTTCTTCGGGGCGGGCGCGGACTTGGCCGGCTCAGGCATACCGAAAATAAACAACAAAGGCGACCAGCAACAAAAGCGACTTTCAAAACTGTACTTCTACGTTTACAGAGTCGCCTTTTATAGGCCATGTATGCAAATGAGGTATGTGAGTATATGCAGTCCTGATTTGATAATACATTTGTGACGGTGATATGTAAATTGCATTGCATCACGTCTCGTTTCTGATTGGTTGGCGAGTCAAAAGATGATTTCAACCAATCCCACCTCTTGTTTTACACGTCCCCCCAGCACTATAACTGGCATCTTACTGCTCCTTCTCGACCATTTCTTTTTTGATTTTTTCCTAACTGCTTGTGTTTTGGTAATACCATGTCTGGACGCGGCAAGCAGGGCGGCAAGGCTCGCGCCAAGGCCAAGACTCGCTCCTCCCGGGCCGGGCTGCAGTTTCCCGTGGGCCGAGTCCACCGCCTGCTCCGCAAGGGCAACTACTCGGAGCGGGTGGGCGCGGGTGCCCCGGTGTACCTGGCGGCCGTGCTGGAGTACCTGACGGCCGAGATCCTGGAGCTGGCGGGCAACGCGGCCCGCGACAACAAGAAGACGCGCATCATCCCGCGCCACCTGCAGCTGGCCATCCGCAACGACGAGGAGCTCAACAAGCTGCTGGGCCGCGTGACCATCGCGCAGGGCGGCGTCCTGCCCAACATCCAGGCCGTGCTGCTGCCCAAGAAGACCGAGAGCCATCACAAGGCCAAGGGCAAGTAAAACTGCAAACTTAAAAAAAAAGTCCCTTCCGGAAATCAAAGGCTCTTTTAAGAGCCACCCACTTTTTCTCTAGAAGTGCTGAAATACTCGTGGCACGGCTGGTGTAGCTGACAGTTTTGAGTCTCCTATCGAAGAGTAACGTTTATAAAACAAAAATTAGTGGATTTGGCGTAAGGTGGTTTTAAGTATGTACTCGTTTTCCTCACAATCTTAGGAAATCTCAGGAGACTTATGCACTTCTGTGCAAGTCTAGTTATGCGCACACACAAACAGGTGTAAAACAGTGAAGAACAAATTGGAGCTGTATTTTTATGGTTTCAGTGTCGTGCTTTGTTGGTGGACTGGTACTTAAACCCAAATGTACATAAGTTGTGTATTTGCTGTTAAAGTGAAATTATGAATAAAAGAACAATCGGGAAAGCTAACTGGCCCACCTCAGCGGGCTTTTCAAATTTTACCTGAGACAGTCTTGATTTCAGGACAATAGAAAGTACAGAGTGAAAGGGCTTCTAAGGACTACAGTTATAGTCAATGGCATCAAAGTCTAGGGACATCTCATGTGGTTTCCAATATGGGTAGGTCACACTCATTTCAAAATACACCACTTGGATATAAAAGTTACTTCAGACTGAAAGAAATTAAGCACCAATGACAGGAAAGCTTGCTTTTGTTCCCCTCCCTAATCTCTATCAATTTTATGCTAGAGACCACTGATGGCTCGGTCCAGAGTGGTATCAGGATTCTACAAAACTTAGTCCGTTTGTTTATACTTGCATACATACACTTAACCTTCCCACTTTTTGCCACCCTGAAGGCTTTCCTGTGTCTTGTTGCTCTCTTGACAATGGCAGATAAGCTGTAGTTCTAACTACCTCTACATTACTCCTTCCTACTTCTCTTCCTTGTAAATTGAAATTACATATTAAACGCTTATTTTGTCTTGCAAACTTCTTTTGTTACAGGGGTCCCAGCTGTGAACCCAGAATGATAAAGGGAAAATTTGTTTCCCTTGTTAAAAAAGGAAGACTGAAATAAAATAGCATATTTAGAGCACAGTTATATAACCTTTAGCTTATCTGTCCAACTAAAACAGAATTCTAATAAACCTAACTCAACTAAACATAATTTGTAATGGAAAAGAGTTATAAAATCATTAATACCTTACAACTTAACATGTAAATTCACAAATACTGGACCCTAACAAGTAGCCAAACAAAAGTAAATCCCTCAAAATAAGTATTAAGTACAGAGGCAGGTTTCTTAAACCAGGCTTTGATGTACCAGTGAAATTACAGTCCAATATTGTACCATAATTGAACAACTGCATATTTCTTAACAGGTTTCAAAGCTTCAGTCACCAGAGTTCTTCCCTTGTTATCAATGAGTCCATGCCTGATTAAAAAACAACAAAAAAAAACTTGCTTTCCTGGTTACTCTTTCTGTTGCCACATTCCCTCCTTCATATAATAATAATAATAATAAACCACTAAACTAAAAATTTAGGTCCAACTGCTAACACTGAATTTCAACCTCTATTCCCTTCTTATACTGTTAACTGACTTCATCTGCATCTTAGGAACTTAGAAAACTGTGTCACATGCTTGCTAAGTTTCTCTGTGTCCCCCTGTAATAATGGCAGTGGCATCTAAACGAAAATCTGCTGACTGCAGAGGAAACACCTTCTGAGATAGTCTAACTCCTGACTCCTGTCTCATAGACTGTCCAGCAATCCCCCCATTGGAAATGTAAAGCCCTGAGTTCCCTCACACTCCTTAGCCACATATAAAATGCTAGCATTCTCACCATTCCAGGAGTCAGTTCTTTGGAGGGTGCCTATCCTGTTAAGCCCCTCAGTCCCCATCAAGAGTAAAAGTCCATACAAAGACTATTCTCATGATTTAGAGTTCGAATTTCTAGGCTTGAGTGACAGATGTCATTTGGTTGTTTACATTTCCACCTTTTTGTATTGTGCTTACCAATGATTTCCTAGGCCTAAAGAAGGGGAAAGGATCACCATCACTTCTCCTAGAATGCTTACTTCAATCTGTTAGATGAGTTGCAAATACAAAATGTAAAGAAAGCAACAGAGCAAGCGCAGGCTGATTCTCAAAACAACCAGATTTTTTGGAAAGAGGAAAAAGGTCCTAGGTGAGGTTTGTTGGTCCTCAGAAAGGGCCAGCAAAGTCGTGCCCTGGTCATAGGTTAGGATATTTTATAGACAGGGGATGGAAAAGTACTGGGACTGACACTTTTCCTATAATGTGGAACTAAGTTTTTTTTTTTTTTTTTTTCAGCATCTCGGTGATCTATATCAAAATCACCATCTAGCGCTGCTCCTCATCCAGGTTCCAGGTACAGCAGAGGGTGCATCGTTCTGGAATTTGAGAGGTTGTGATATATTTCTTATATGGAAGGGCTTGGGGACTCCAGCTGGATGGAACACAATCTACTCAGGAACATGACATATATTTACCTTTCTGTTTCATAAGGGTAAAACCATGATTTAGGAAATACAGACAATATGTACTAAATAGCTTAACATATCAATAAGCGAAGTAAAAGGAAAGAGGCTAAGTGAGGTTCAAATAAAGTATTAGAATATTTATGAGTAACAAAAGAAATTTTAGTGATGATAAATTAGATTAAAACAAAATGAACTGGTGGCCAAGAAGTTATAAATCTTTGATGTTATTACTGCTTCATTCAACAAAACTCTCCTACCTCACTATAAAGATATATAAGAGATGGAGGATAAGGAAAGAAAAACTGGAAAGAAGCCACCACGAGATCAGAAACCTGGCTCACTTAATACCAGAACCTGGAGGTGGGGGCTAGCGGGATTAACATAGCAATTAACCCAGGTCACAAAGGTCCTTAGGTGCCAATGTCTAGATCACAAAGCACAAGACCCAAACAGGTATCAGACTGTTGTAGTGAGTGTCAGGAAAAGACATGAAAGTGAAGGTATACAGGTTGAGGGCCATTGTACAAAACTGGCCCTGGGAAATTATAGTTCATTCAAAGTCAACAATAAGACACTCCATGAAGGAATGAGCCCCTCCCAAAGAGAAAAGTATATCACAGCAATCTCCACAGTAACACTGGTCAGTAGTCCTTCTGCCCATGTGTGCCTCTTCAGGTGCTCCTTTTCCCAACTCTCCCTCAGTAACACTGGTCAGTAGTCCTTCTGCCCATGTGTGCCTCTTCAGGTGCTCCTTTTCCCAACTCTCCCTCAGCAGAGCAGCAGCCTCCTGCTTGACCAGACCTGTACCCTGCTGGGGCTTTTCTTTGCTGATCTCCCACAACAGAGGAGGCTCTCCTCAAGGCTGCAGGCCTGCAAATATGCAGGCCTCTCTCAGCAAACCTGTCCCTTTGAAGTTAGCTCTTATTGCCCAATCGTGTCTATGCAAATGTCCTTTGTTCTTCTCTTGCCTTTTAAAATAAACCTGCTCTTTTGAATATTGCCTCAGTATCATGGAGAAACTTGCTTGGGAACTCACCAGTGATGGGAGGGCTCTGGTGAAACCTACCCAGAATGAAACCAAGTGCCCCACTCTCTGAACCCAACATGTTGGCATCACAAGTATCCGCACTGTTTGATATGTTACATATACAGCAAAAAATGAGATGGTCAAAAACTACACTTTCCTGCAATCTTTGTGGCATTTAAACTTTTATGTTATTACACATTAACAAGTAACATAAACATAAGGAAAATTGCACCAGGCCAGGATGGGATTAAACCAGAGTAAGAGGCAATTGGAATTTGGGACAAAGGCCAAGGAGCATCTAATACATGAGCATGCGCAGACATAGCCATCTTAGAGCAATAAAGGCAGCCTAACAGGACAAGGACCGCCCAGGAAATTCGACCAATCACCGTTAGCAAAATTTTCACCAATCAGAATTGAACAAAATGAAACCCTTATTTGCATAGCGGACCTGAGTGTGAACTAGATCCGCCTTGTTACTTACCGGGGCCAACTTCAGACTCTTCCCCAAACTGCACTTCTAATGCCGTACAAATGTTTCCTATTACGCAGGAGTAAGTTCACCTTCTCGGGTTTCTTGGTTTTACGATCCCCGTTTGTCTTCCTTAGTTCCAAGGCTCATGTAATTTTTCTCACATTGAATCCTTCCTAGAGAAAAGCAGAATTTGGTATGTAAATTTCTATGAAACATCATGGCATAACCCCTTGATAGTCTCAATTTCCTCAGTCTTCATCTAGACGCCAGTGTAATTGAACATACTTGAAAGAGTAAATGGGTGAAATTTAATGGTATTCATCCTTGATTGCTTTGAGTAATTGTTTAATTCCCTAAGCTACCTGATGTAACTTTTTTCAATTCAGGTTATTAACAATGTTTCTAGTTGGTCACCGGAGAGAATGACTAGGGTGCCTAGACATAATACTTGAAATTCTGCCTTATTCCAAACCACAGCAACTTTCATAAACCAAGAGATGTGAAAGGAAGAAAACATTAGGGAGCTACCTATAGGAAATGAAACCCATGTAGGTAGTTATTTGTAGTGGCACAACTAAAGGGTGGTGGGAAGGTGCGGTTATTTTACTAATGTACAATTTAGCTAAAATACCTGAATTACTTCAACATGTCAATAAAGACACGAACACAATATTTTGGATTCCCTAATCAGCCTCTATCTTCCAAGTTGGGTACATGTTTTATTCCGATACTAATTTGTATGTGAAATATGTTCATTGGCAAAGAAAATTCCAAATTGACACATCCCAAATTGTTAATGTTGGGAGTGACCAAGTGCGGAGATTTACTGAGGGACTAGAAAAGGGCAGTAAGAAATTAGGCCTTGCATCCAAGGTGACAAGGTGGTAATAAACTGGGTCTTGCATCCAATTAACAAGACCTTGCCTCTGGGATGGGACTAGATGAAGGTGCTAACAAACTGGGCCTTACATCAAGGGACATAGCAATAGTCACCCTTTTGGAATTTGAGTTTAGAATCTACATAAGAGACCCTTCCCCTCTATTGGGCTGGCAGTAGCTGCAGAGCCCACTCTAGGGGCTCTGTCTCAGCTGCTGTCCAGGAGCAATAAACTGCTTGCTCAGCCTTTCCTCTGCCTCCCGCCTTCCTTTCTTTCAGGCACAGAAGTTGGGACAAAACAGTTCACAACCCATGTTGTTCAAAAATACCTAAAATATGCAATAATTGAATAAAGGCTTTTAAATAAAATATATTACATTGAATACAAATCTTTTCCTCAACAGAATCTGTTACACTCCAAATGCTCAAAAGGGGTTCAGAAATACTTTTTCAGACAATGCAACCCTAGGAGGAGTTGAGATCTGGATGTGGTATCAGTGATGGCAATTAGTCATCTCTAAAACTATACAACATACAACATGTCCTTTCTGGAAGGAATTGAGAGGTGCAAACTGATAAAATATTAGAATGAGAGAAAAAATAGGGAGGAATCAATTGGTGGAATATGAAGATGGGAATTCTTAAGTAGCTGTCCTTAGTGTGTTGAAAACCTGACTTCAAATTCAAATTGATATTTTCAAAACATCTACTTATAACCAGAATAAAGATTTTTTAAACAATCTTTAGATTTTTTTCCCATTCTAAAGATTTTTTAAAAGTAGAAATGAGAGAGCAAGTCACCAAAAAGTCCCTGAACATCAGGAGGACATGATGTTTGAAGGACCCAAACAGGGAAGCATACTTCTCAGTAAGAAATACCTCAGAAATGTTAATTTCCTGTGACCCCATCCTTGAACATGACTTTACCATCACTATTTCATTTTGCTTTAAAGTGAACAAAAATGATTCTAGAGAGAAACCAGAGCAGATAAACCTTTTAGATGTAAGACAACGAACATGTTTATAAGTATATGTAACAATACTAATCATTCAAATATGACTGACAGATGTTAGCTTGACACACTTATTAAAATCTCTAGTAATTCGAAAAGAACATTTACTGTGTCCACTTGCAAACACTAAAAAAAGGTTTTTTATCTACTGCCAGCTACTCCTCCTTCCTACTCCCCACGACGCAGCATTCGTGGGCGAGGATAATGCAGTACGTAATAGTCCCTCCCACTTCCCAATTTGTAGTTCTCAAACAGGTCCGCAGACCAGTCTTAAATAAGAATTTCGCTCCGTTTCTGACGGCGAACTGCTAGCACTCTCTTTTGTGTGTGTGTGTCAGCATGTCTGGTCGCGGCAAAGGCGGGAAGGGTCTGGGCAAAGGCGGCGCCAAGCGCCACCGCAAGGTGCTGCGCGACAACATCCAGGGCATCACCAAGCCCGCCATCCGCCGCCTGGCCCGGCGCGGCGGCGTCAAGCGCATCTCGGGGCTCATCTACGAGGAGACGCGCGGGGTGCTCAAGGTCTTCCTGGAGAACGTGATCCGCGACGCCGTCACCTACACCGAGCACGCCAAGCGCAAGACCGTCACGGCCATGGACGTGGTCTACGCGCTCAAGCGCCAGGGACGCACGCTCTACGGCTTCGGCGGCTAAATTAAGTGCCCAAATTGGACTGATTTAAGCATTTAAAGGCCCTTTTTAGGGCCACTTACCTGCTCATGAAAGAGTTAGTGACCTTGTCTTCTGATTTGTCTATCGGAAAAGCAAACTGTTTTATGCACTCAGTTGCATTACTGCTATGTCAAAATGTACATCGTAGTGGTTAATTGAAATTGCCATTAATCTGAAGTAGCTGTCTTTTGTTAAATCTTAAAATCTTGTAAGCTAGCATCCCAATAAAAACCGGAGCTACTCATTATATAAGTAAGGTTCAAATGTTTGAAGGATAAAGTCTATGAAGTGTCTAGTATGAGGCTACTTAACAGTTCAATAAAGCTCGGTTGAACTGAAGAGAGTTGGGAGCACCTATAAGCTGTTTTCTCCCTGTGAACTCCTATAGTAGCTCACCTGTTAAATATCTATTCAAACTACATAAACAAGATTCTCACCGTAAACACTTTATAATATTAATAATTAAAGGAAACAACTAATTACTTTTTAAAGCTTTTTAGTTGAGTCTCAATTGCTACTCTAGAGAGAAGTAGGCAGCCTAGTCCTGTGCAAGGAGTCAGACTTAGGGTTTTTTTTTTTTTCATATGTCAGTACATCCAACAGGAGAAAACTCTCCAAGTATGTAACGGTAAGCAGTCTTCTGTGGTCTTTATTTTAAAGATTGTTTATGCACAAGAACCAGGGTACAGGCCAAAGGTGTAGGGAGTGTGCGACTCCACCAGAGACAGTGGAAAACAACAGGCAGATATTGTTTCGTATTCAAGAAAAAGTCCCTCAGCAGTAAATAGGCTATTTTAAACATTCCCCCCCCCCCCTTCTAACCTCTGATCACAGCTTTAAAATACCCAACCAGCTACTTAAAGTAGTGTCTGAGGGAAGGGGAGAGGAGTATTTTGTTAACATTGTTTTGGGTTTTAGATATCTTCTGATTATCCTAATGGGTCCGGGATTTCCCCTCTGTGTTTCAGTCTGATGACGGTTCTACCCGTTAAATATGGAATTGACCTGACTTCTAACTAACATGTAGAGCACCGTAAAGGTGACAACGTAGCTTTGTGTATATGATTGTTACTTAACATGTCTTCCATGAATACCTTGAATGCTGGTTTTAATGCCCAGTACCCGTGTTGTCAGTCACAAAAGAGAAGAAACTGACTGGGCTCTTTAGGAACTGAGGGGGCACTCCAACCTACAAGGGATTCCCGTCAACAGCAAGAAAATATGACCCTCAATCCTGAAATCATACACAAAAACAATTCAGCTGATTAAGTTGAGTATGGAAATTTAACCTCCCCAAGTCAATCATATAAGAGACTTCAAATAATTTGAATAACAATCTGAGAGAGAAACCAGATAAGCAAATTGTCAGGCCCACAGAAACAACAAAACTGTGATTTGCTTCCTAGCCCTTTGGCTAAGATCAAGTGAAGAATAAATACATGTGTTGCCTGAAGGTAATTTGAGGTGACCTGTTATATACTAGTGGATAACTGGCACACTTACCTAACACATTTGGCATTTTTCAACAATCCATGCCCCGTCGAAAATAACATAAGGTGAAAATGGAGCCTTTAACTACCAGGAGACTTAGATTTAAAAGCAAACCTCATATATGAGCTCATTCAAACTTGTAAGAGTCCTTACTGTTTCTCACAATAATTTACAATATTTCCTACATAGACTCTTGTTTCCAGTTTCTTTACTGCAATAATAACAGACGTTCAAATAAAAGCTTTCTTGCACCTTAAAAGTTGCTTTTAAAATATAAAAAGCAATTCTAATAAAACCAGTAAGTAAAACTCTTGTATTAAAGCTCATCTAAAATTAGGAGAGAAGAGGATGTAGAAAGTTTTTAATTGCAGCGAGTGTACTCGGTACCATCAGGAATCCCCATTTAACAGTTCTCCAGCTAAAGCAGGGTCAGATCTACCTTACTATAACAGATGGTAGCATCAGAGATATTTACTATGATATATATGCCAAAATAACAAGTCTTGCTAACAATGCACTTTATCATTTCCCATTTGTAACTGAGTGGCTCCTTTTTTTGAAACACTTTTTGGTAAATGTGCAGGATTTGGTAGAATAAGGCATGCAGAAAAAGTAATAACAATACGATTCTAAAGACTTTGGAAAGAAAGGATGGAAATGGAAACACAAGTCTATGCAAATAAGGACTCAGGAATCTAAGCTGTGATAGGACGAAAATTGACCAGTAGAAAGATAGTATGTAAATTAGGACTTCAAAAAGTGCTTTTTTAATTGGATGAAAATGAACACTTTCATGGACTCCTATAGGTTGCTTTAAGTCACCGTCATTGGTATACAAAGAGGAACACCTAGATGGTCATAAAGTGAAGAAATTAGTCACCTAACCCTCTTACTTACTGTTTTCTAGATTCCCTGTTGCATGCATTATCTTGAGAGTTCTTTACTTAGGTCCGGCTGACATCTTAACACATTAAACAGAACCAACACAGCAGATCTCCTGAGACAGGAAACTCAGGACTCCTGGGACTATGCAGGTGTTTCACAAAATGTCCCAGGGAGACATTTTGCAAAACAGCTTTTTCTACCTGTATGTGTCTGCAAGCCGCTTCTTTAATTTTTTATATAATAGGGCTGCCATTTAGATTAAAAGTAGAACAAAAAAGTCAGATGACAACTCACCCTGAGTTAAAAATCAGGAAACAGAAATCCTGCAGCGAGAAATCAGAAATACAAAATACGTATACTGAACCTGAAAAGTCCGCTCTACAACGAAGTAGGTACTTACTATAAACACAGACTAAGAACCATTAGATACATAGATACCTTAAAGGAGTGCTTAAAGGAAATAAAAAAAAAAGTTCTATCCAGATCAAAATGGGTTAACAATGCAGAAAATGGCGAGTATTTTCCTGCAGGTTCTAAAGCAGTGTCTTTTTCAATGCATTGCATTTTGCATTACACACAGGAGGAAAAAGTCAAGAATATGAAGTCACTAATGTGTCTATACACACTGCTCCTGTGTGTGAAGTATTATCAATGAAACGGTTTAGAGAATTTTCTTTTTCTTTTTTTTTTTTTTTTTTGGAGCGGACGGGAAAATGGCTGCTGATTAAAACTGACCAATCAGAAACAAGCAGCAAACTCCCCGCGCACTTCCGGAATTTGGCAATTGATGACTAACAGGGGTCGCCCACAATCCAATCAGAGTGACCCTGGTCCTGTATAAATACAGGGTGCAAGCAAGTTACAGCAGTCCGCTCAGTTTCAAGTGTAGCTATGGCGCGTACTAAGCAGACGGCTCGCAAGTCCACCGGCGGCAAGGCGCCCCGCAAGCAGCTGGCCACCAAGGCGGCCCGCAAGAGCGCGCCGGCCACGGGCGGCGTGAAGAAGCCGCACCGCTACCGGCCGGGCACCGTGGCGCTGCGCGAGATCCGGCGCTACCAGAAGTCCACCGAGCTGCTGATCCGCAAGCTGCCGTTCCAGCGGCTGGTGCGCGAGATCGCGCAGGACTTCAAGACCGACCTGCGCTTCCAGAGCTCGGCCGTGATGGCGCTGCAGGAGGCGTGCGAGGCCTACCTGGTGGGGCTGTTCGAGGACACCAACCTGTGCGCCATCCACGCCAAGCGCGTCACCATCATGCCCAAGGACATCCAGCTGGCGCGCCGCATCCGCGGGGAGCGGGCGTAAATGTTGTCTTCGGTTGAGTGCTCCTAAACCGTGAACCCAAAGGCTCTTTTCAGAGCCAACTACTTACTCTACAAAGGGTCCTGTAATGCTTAACAGCTAAGACTGTTTTCTAGTTGATTAACACGTAGTGGCGCCTGAAGGGCATCTCTGCGCCAAGTGCTCAGCCGTAGCGCTGGAAACTACCTCCGCACTTTCACTTTGCACGCATTTTCTGCACGAAACACTGAAGCAAACACATCAGTGGGTTTTTTCCCTTAGTGCTGTACAGTGCCTCTTGCACTAAGTTTGCTTTTAGCTTTTTTGTGGTTTTTTAGGTTATTCCTGCCTCACAATTGTATAACTGCTGTTCCCAATCGTTGGTTGCTTTTACTTGAATGCGTTTGACCCCACCAGCATTTTCTGTACCTTTTCTCTAAAGCCCCATTTAGTCTCAAGCCTCTGAGTGGCCAAAACCTTCTGCACCCTGGCAGTCTTGAAGATAAGCTTTTAGTGGACACCCTTATGCCGATAGGGCTCCAAACATTAGGTTACCACTTCATAAAGGCTCTACAAAGGCTCACTTCGGAGAGGAAGTTTTAGGAGTCATCTGTAAACACCCACCATAAATTCCACTTTACCTATACTATCTCGTGTAAATTAAGCTGCATGAAATTACCTATTTCTCAGTAAAATGTATGAAGTACATTTCAGGGGTTCTACCAGAAATAATCTGACCCCACATCTTTACAAAAGAAAATGAGTGCCTGTTCCATATTAAATAGGAACTCCCCATGAAACAGGTTCTAACTTGTACTGTTTGCTGAGGAAAGAAATAAGATGCTTTAAAATCATAACCGGCTATTTGTAAACAGGAAAGTGCTTACTACTTGGAAGCAACCAGTTTACGTTTTTTTGGGGGGGAGGGGTTGTTTTGTTTTGTTTTGTTTTGTTAAGAATATTAAGAGTATGAGACAGCAAATTATAGTTTTCTGATGGGCTATGCTAGCAGCTAGCCTAACTACAGAATTATGAGACTTCTAATTTTGTTTTCAAATGCTGTTTTCCCTCAAGGATCACTATGCAAGGAGGATAATTGGGTGGTAAATTTAAAAGGGATAAAGCTGTAAATATAAGCATAATTATCTACAGATAAGTCTTGGAGGTTTTCAGAAATTTTTTTGTTCTTTTAAGTCTCTCAGACATTAATGCTTGGTGCTGAAAACTGAGTCTGGGTCCATGTGGACAAAAGTTTAGTTATCCATATTGAAACTAACTGTATTCTTGGGTAATTGTAATGGTGCATAAAGAAGGCAATCTTTATGTGACTTCCCATTTCCTGTACCTTGAGGTTCTAGCAAAATAAAGTGTGTTAAATCTGTTTCCATTCACTAGATGTTAAACAGACAGATGTTAAGCAAACATACTTGGCACCAAAAACATGTCTTTAAACCCACCAGTGACATCTAGAATGGTTCTTTGCCTAAACACACACAGTAAATTAATCAAATTGAAATGTAAAAATTACCAAGCAGAAATTAACACTTAATTCATTTCTGGCAACAGGAATATTGATAGTTAACATTTATTTCAGTATATTAAGTCCGATATATCGTTTTCTTAAGTAAAAATAATCAACATGTATTGAGTTATAATGTGCTAGAAGTTTCACATATATTCTTCCATGAGGCCCAACATACAAGATAAATTCAATAAATACAGGCATCTATTATATACAATAATTACTCCATTTATACTTTATAGATAAGGAAACTGAAAGTTTTAGATAATAAATGATAAGGTCAAGCAAGACTGGGCATTACTATTTTAAAAATCAGTATAATCAATATCAACAACCCCTGAGGAATTTCCATATTTCATGGAGAAGCTGTCATAGGAAAAATGGTTATCTTATTATTTTGTCTATTTTAAAGGAAATGAATGGGTTTTGAAATTTTACAAGTCCTAATTGAGTGAAGTTCTAATGGCACTATAAATAACAACTCATTGCATAGAAATATAAACAGTGGGAATCAATAAAAATGTAACATTTACAAATGACATTAAGTCTCTGCCCACCAGCCACAATGATTTTGATGGTACAACTAAACAGTTTTATTTTAAAAGGCATATATTGAACAGTGATTATTACCTGATGTAATTCATATGAACTATTGAAAGAGGATCACCAATCTGACTTGTTACATTTTATATGTACCTGTTAGACCATTAAATTGTATGTCTTTTTCAGGCTTACATGACTTAAGTACCTACAATTATTTAAGGAATAACCCTAGAGTCTCTGACCAGTGCTTTATCTTATGGGCATGACAGCTAAAAATCCATTCACTAATTCCAATTCATTCTTTTTTCGATCTCCATCACTGCATCTGTCCACAGGAAAATATGGATATTTCATGTCTGGAGACTTTTATTGCAAAAGTTCTATGCATCTTTAATTTTGTTTTTACAGTAAGCCTAAGACCTTGCAGACATACTTCTGAAAGCAATGGACATCGTGCATAAGTCAAGTCATGGGCGAGATTCAACATGGCAGGAAAATATATTACCCTTGGCTTCCTACACAGAAAAAAAAGAAAAAGAAAAATGAAGTTAACTGAAATTGTAGAGCTGATAGCATCTTAAGAATCAGTTTCAGGGCCCTCTCTGCTGGCCCAATGGTTTAAGGCAAGCACTGTGAAGCTCTCATAGCCACTGCAGTGTGAGTTCTATCCCAGGCCAGGGGGTAACCCACATGGTGTGGCAGACCTCTTCTGATCTGCCAGCTGCTCCCCTCAGCAGTGTATTTTAGTCAATCTGCCTGTTCTTCTCCCCATTCTGTCTCTAGTAAATCCTCTCACCTGCTGCACATCAGGCCTGTACCCCAGTTCCGTCTGCATAAATAAATAAAATCTTTTAAAAAATTAAGTGTCAATTTAAAAAAATACACGTGGAATATCTCACTGAAGAGTTGTAAGATAATAGGTACAATGTCAGAGACTCTTTGCCCCGGATCATGATTATTGGAGGGCAGAACAGGCAGGGTCTCAAGGGGGGTGGGGCGTGCGTGTCGGTGAGCAGAAATTCCTGGAAAAGGGGGAAAAGGGAGAAAAAAGGGGAGCGGGCACAAGAAAGACACGGGAATAGAAGGTGGTGCAAGTCCTGCTCTGCTTTCAGCAGAGGTTTATTATATACACTTCAAGCAGGCAGAGGGATGCCATTAGCATATGAAATGGGCTGAGATCACAATCACCTTTTTTCTAAGAGTAGTCTGGGGTCGTTTTGATCTTTAGTTGAGATTATAACACTTTTAAAATTAATCTATCAAGGTCAAATCAGGTACATAGATTCACAAAGTTTAGGAATAATATTACTATATTTACCACAGTGAAGATTAACCAAAATAAAGTCGCTTAAACCTTATCTACTACTTAACTGCTCCCGGCTTTTACTTTCATTGAGCCATCCTAGGGGGTAAAGTAAAGTGAGGGCAGGAAGAGGAAATTTCTTGTAAATCAAATTGCAGTAAAGTTCTTTGAAAACTTGTTAGAAAGTTTAAGTGAATTTTCTTGAAGTTTAGAAAACCTGATTAGCACTGAATAGGCGACTTAGGTAAATTTCCATATCTAAAGACAAGAGAGTAGAAAGTTTGAGTGGTTATTTAGAAACTGAATAGAAGGCTACTTGAGATAGTAGAGTGATGAGATTTGGGTTTTCCTCCCTTCCGGCAGTAAAAGTATGTTTTAATATTGCCTCAGTATTGACTTTACAATAACAGCCAATTGCTTTTATTAATCAGCCAGTTGTCAATCACTTTTGACTTCAAGAAATCACTTTTGATATCAAGAGGAATTACTCACCCTGGTGCAGTATTTGCTTGCCTGGGCCTGGCAGCGCCTTATGCAGCTGAGGCAATCCAATTGAAAACTGAAGGTTGCTCAGAATATTTTGATATCACAATTATAAAAAAAAAAAAGTAGGTCATAACATAACTTAGCGTGGAAAGTCTGATTTTTCAGAGCACTTCACCTCCATCTGTACCATGTCTGTCGACAGAGTTTGCATAGCTTGTGTCAGTATGAGATATCATACTAAATTAGTGGAAAAACAATAAAAAGTACTATCCTAGGGTTTAGTTTCATTTAATGAGTGAATACATATCTAATAATTTTTTGTTGATAACAGCATTCAATTAAGAAATGACATTAAAACACATTATCAGAGAAACCAGCTTTAAAATAAGGGAAATGTATTCATGCAGATGCCACTTGAGATGGAAAGACTTCTCACAGGCAGAGAGAAGGGGAAATTACAGGGTAACAATGGTGACCTCAATCCAAGAAAAACAATTCTTTTATTTAGCAACAGGGAGATTTGGGTTGTTATTAGTGTTAGTTATTGTGAGAAGAAAGTACTACTGTGAATAAAGGCTACAAAGTTCTCACTTAGTGACTTGAGAGACTGATCCCTTTCATGAAGCATATTACAGAATTTAGGGTTGGAGCCTGCCTGGAGAAATGAGTTAGGACAGTTTGGCGAGCAATGGGATTTAAAATATGAGAGAATCTGACAAAGAAGAAAAAATCATGTCTAACCCAGAATTTTTTTCATTACCTGATTTACTGAATAACTGGAATAACCAAGGTCTCCACAGTGACAGGAACTCAATCTGCTGCCTCCAGGAGTCAAGCAGACTAAGTAGAAAGTAGTGACTTCTGGTTGGTCCTAACGTTTACTTTTGGTGGATCAGTGAAGCACAGGCCTGCCTCCACCAGAAAGTTCTGATGGGCTTTTTCCAAGATACTCTGTGCAGGTTTTTTCCATCACATATCGCCTTCCATAGCATGTGGAGCTAAAGACAACAGAGATCCTGTGGGCCACTGAGGAAATATTACCCAATGTCATTGTTTAAGCAATAGTAAGTCTGATGATCTGTTATACGTTAAATGACCCTAAATATGTTAGGGCAATATCCAGGAAAACCTCTGTGTCTGACAAACCTATCTTAGCCAAAAAATTCTAAGGGAAAAACATCCAGAAGCAAAATTTTGTCACAGATAGCCTCCTCCTCTTTACAAGACTTCTTCCTCACTCCCAGGCTTCTTCCTTCATCCCACTCCTTGGCTTAGGAAATAAATGTTCAATTCATACTATTTAGTCCAGAATGTAGTCATATTTATGTAAGTAAATTTTGTTGTCTTCACCTACAAAACTGATGCTAGTTTATACAACTAGTCCAAGAAAAAACCCAAGGAAGGGGGGAATTTTCCCGTGTACCCTGACAATCAATGGCCATATGCATAAGTACCTCCTCTAATACAGAAAATAAGAACATGCCTGGCAACCATCTAGGCTAAGATGTGGGCTTTTTACTTCCTCGTTTTGATTGTTTTAGGAGGACCCCATCTGCCTGGTACTTACCATCTTTACAAATAAACCTGTTCAGTTTTTCAAAATCTGAGGGGTTTTGCCACTATAGTCAACAGAATGTCTTTGTCTCTTCCACATGTCTACACATCTCTCTTGCATGTCTCCTTCCATGAACCCAAGTCCCTGACACAAGTCCAAAGCTGAGAAATAAGCAGCCCCTTCTTCTCCACATATCTGTCTCTCTTCTGTGTGACTGTCCAAATGTTCTCTCCTCATGTCTCCTCCATATAAGAGCTATGTAGACTACAGTGATACAAAAACACTGATTCAAAATGACACCTGCACCCCCATGTTTATTGCTGCTTTATTTACAATGGGAAAGACATGGAAACAACCCAAATGCTGAAAAGTAGATGACTGGATTAAAAAGATGTGGTACAGGGCCCTCCCTGGTGGCGCAGTGGGTTAAAGCACAGCACTGAGAATCTAAAGCCGCTTCCGCATGAATTCAATTCCCGCCTGCCCCAGAGGTGACCACATGGCGTGGCAGACCTCTCCTGACCCGCCCGCTGCTCCCCTCAGCAGTGTACTTTGTTGATCTGCCTGTTCTGCTCCCCACTCTGTCTCTGGTGAAGCCTCTCGCCGCCCCTGAGCCTCTGGCCTGTACCCCAGTTCTGTATGCACAAATAAATAAATCTTAAAAAAAAAAAAAAAAGATGTGGTACATATATACAATGGAATATTACTCAGCAGTCAAAAAAATAAACACATGCCTTTTGCAGCAACATGGATGAGCTGGAAGGGATCGTGCTTAGTGTAATAAGCCAGAAAGAAAAGGAAAAATACCAGATGGTTTCACTCACAGCAGGAGCATACAGGACCTGGGGAGATAATGATAATTATAATGAACAACTATATACCAGAGACATTTTACGGGGGTGGAGTGGGGAATGGGATCAAAAATGGGGAGGGGGGAAGTCCACTGGACTATGGTGATGCACATGGGTGATCTGGTGATGGGAAGCCCACGGGGATTATAACTGAGAAGGGAAAAGGCACAAAATGATGTAAAAATAAACTATTATGTTATTAAAAATAATAAAAAGAAAAAAGAAAGTAACTACAGTGATAGAGTAATTCTGACCACTCTCAGAGTCATTTTCACCAACTGATTCTTAAATTTCTCCTCACTCATCAAAAAATTGAAATCACTGAGTATTAAAGACCTTGGGTCTCTTCCCCATTATTTTCCTCTGGATACAAACTCTTATTTTTCCGAAAATTATTTTGAATAACTATTAAATACTTTAAATCTAAACCCATTTATCCAGATTGCACCAACCAAGCTATCCTGAGGTTGCTATCTCAAAAAGGACCTGACAGAATTTTTTCCAGGATGTCAAGATAAATCCTTTTCTATTACCTGTCACCTTAGCAGGCAGAACTAAGTCAATCAAGGCTATGTGGGCCTCAGGGAAAACTTACTATTTATAAAAGAATGAAGATTACCCAGATTTAGGTATCTCAGAAAAACCTATCTTAACAAAGAAAACATCTAAAGGAAAGATTTTGTCAAAGGAAGTGTTCCCCTCCCACCTGGCAGGCACCCCACCCCGTGTCATGTGAGGTCCCTCTCTCCTCCACATACTAGAACCCTGAAAATAGACATAAGTCTCCAGTTTGTCCCATTATTTTGGGTGTTACTACATGTAAATTCTCCATACATGTTACACACTGGGTCTTTTTCTCCTTCCTACTACTAATGTATCTGATATTTGTTCAGTCTCAAAAGAACTCCAGGGGTGGGAGAAGTTTGTCTTGTGCCTAAAAACCATTCTCCTAGAAGGGTTTTGGCTCTATCTAGAAAGAAGAAATTATGGAATATAACTATGCATGGGAAAAATGATAGATAACTTTAGAAGAGTAGTAAATACATTCATAGCCTACAACTTTTTTTTTAAGGAAACTTAAATTTTTAAATGCAATAAGCTATTAACCAAATGGGGAGTAGTGCTGTAAACACAAAAGTAAAGTGAAGGCAAAGTTCACTGATGAGGTATTCATGTTGTTCAGGGACTCGTGATTGGTTCTGTGCTGTGGACTCCAGACAACCTGGAGAAACTTGTAAACAACCTTAAAAAAAGTTTTAAAAAATTCTTACAGCGCACTCACCACAAAAATTAGTGCCATTAATATATCGTGAAAGTATTTTTTAAATATATAAAAACTTGTTCATTAACAACATCCAATAACAAGATTCAACTGCAGGTGAAATAATGAAAGTCAGTTTCAATGACTCACCAATGGAAATAGATTTCAAGCTACCAGTACAGTGATATGAATATATCTGATTGTCACTGATGAAAACAGTCACAGGTACTGTAAACTCCAGTTACCTAGACATATAACTGAAGGAAAATGCTAATTTGCAGTCCCTTTGTGAAAATAAAAATTAATTTCTCCCCGTCCAAGTTTATAGCCCCATAGTAATCTGAAATATACAGATATCCAGATATGCCGGTAAAATGTTGATTTCTCTGAAATCGAAACAGAAACAAAAACCTGTTTTGGGGGTGAAATGCAAAATGGTTAAAATCTAGAAAAAACTCTGGAGACCATTTATTTTTCCCTGACCAGAGATTTTTCTTAGAATTTCCCTTTCCGGATCTTTCTCTATACTTCACACATTAGGCAACCAACCCTGGATTTCAGGATACTCAAAAATTGGGAGCCAAGAAATCTAAGGGAGTGAATAAATTATAAATCACTTTTTTTTTTTTACTTTTTGCTACCTCCTAGCATCAGTGTGGTAGCTAAAATAATCAAGTTTAGGCAGAATCAAAGTAGCCCCCCAAAAGAGGTCTCCATTGATGTCATGGGCAAAATGTTTTCAACAGCTTCACAGTATACACAGGTTTGATGGCTCAATCCCTAGTTGGTGCTGTGTTTTCTTTCTGCGACCATGCAAATAACGCGGGGGATTTCTGATTGGCTAGAACTCAAGAGCCTCTGTAAAGCAACTGAAAGCAAATTTTACGAAACATCTAACGACTATAACAACCCCTTCCAGACGTGCCTGCCCTGGAAAATTGTACTGTCCCTGAACACTTCGGGGCGCCGGAATCAGGGAGGTAAAACCCGCCCCAAGGTCAAGACGTGCTCCCGTGGCGCAAGCGGGCAGTTCCCCAAGGGCCGGGTGCACCACCTGCTGCTCAAGGGCAACTTCGCCGAGCCGGTCGGGGCGGGCGCGCCCGTGTACCTGGCGGCCGTGCTGGAGTACCTGACGGCCGAGATCCTGGAGCTGGCGGGCAACGCGACCCGCGACAATAAGACGCGCATCATCCCGCGCCACCTGCAGCTGGCCATCCGCAACGACGAGCTCAACAGCTGCTGGGCCGCGTGACCATCGCGCAGAGCAGCGTCGGCCAACGTGAGGCCGAGCCAGGGAACTATGGGGGAAAGTGCAGACTCGGCCCAACCCTGCCCGCCCCAGGCCCTCTCCGAGCCGCCGAGGAGCTCCGGGGAGGAGCGCCTGTGCCCACGTGACCGAGCGCGCCCGGCCCCGAAAGCGCCGCGCGCCCGCGCGCCCCGTCTCGGCCCAGCCGGCCAATCACGACGGACGGCGGCAACACTCGCAGCAATTTAAAACACTGATTTAACTATTGCTTAGTAGTCGACTAAGAAATCAAAATACTTGGTTACGCTCTTTTGGCTGAAAGTGGTGGGTGGCTCTGAAAAGAGCCTTTGAGATTTTCCAAGCAGGACGTCCCGCTGCACCTTCTTACTTCCTCTTGGGCGCCGCCTTCTTGGCCTTTGTGGCTTTGGGCTTGGCCGACTTGGGCTTGGCGGCCTTGGGCTTAGGGGCTTTGGCCTTGGACGGGCTCTTGGTCGCCTTCTTCGGCTTGGCCGCCTTTACCTTCTTGGGGCTCTTGGCTACTTTCTTGGCCCCAGCAGCCGCCGCCGGCTTCTTGGCCTTCTTCGGGGTCTTCTTGGCACTCTTCTTCGGGGTGGCCGCTCCGGTGGCCTTCTTGGGCTTCTTAGCCGCCCCCGCGGGCTTCTTGGGCTTGGCCGCGCCCGCCTTCTTGGCCTTGGGCTTGGCGTCGCCGGAGGCCGCCTTCTTGTTGAGCTTGAAGGAGCCCGAGGCGCCGGTGCCCTTGGTCTGCACCAGGGTGCCCTTGCTCACCAGGCTCTTGAGGCCGAGCTTGATGCGGCTGTTGTTCTTCTCCACGTCGTAGCCCGCGGCCGCCAGCGCCTTCTTGAGCGCGGCCAGGGACACGCCGCTGCGCTCCTTGGAGGCGGCGACAGCCTTGGTGATGAGCTCGGACACCGGGGGCCCGGACGCCTTGCGCTTTCCCGCAGCTGCGCCCGTTTTCTTTGCCTTCTTCTTAACAGGTGTCTTCTCCGCAGGTGCGGGCGCAGCAGGAGCAACTGGAGCAGTCTCCGACATTTTTCTGCTTTGCCACGAAAGACAAAAAGTAAGGTTAAACTGTCAGAACGGCATGTCCCGGGCGCCGGTGACTGGGGGTTTATATAGAGAGTAGCTGAGTGATGATTGGTTGCCTGCTCCGTGCGCCGCGCTGCTGAGGAGAGCTGCTCGTCTCTGCTGCGTGGCTGTGTTTCTTTCCCCTTAAAAAAGAAGAAAAATATAAGAAACCTGGGCACGAAATAATTAGGGACTTGGGGGAAACGGATCTGAGAGTCTTCACGCTTCATTCCTGCCTCATTTGCTATCCCTAGTTTCAAAACCGACACCCTGAGACTTTCCAAATCCCCCCAACTCTCTTTCAAACTTCGGTCACATTGAGACAACTTTCAGATTTTCCTTAAAAATACTACTTCTCTTTGATTCTTATGCAAATATTTCTTGCGGGACTTTGTTCTGCACATTCTGATCTTTGAGACTTCATCTAAACTAACTCATGTTTAATCAAATATACGAGGAAAATCGGTTTTTTCGTGAGAGCAATAGCACAAACTCTCCTGCAAGTTGTTTGCACCAAGCCCTCGGAATTGGCACTGGGGTAGAAAAATCTTCGCACAAGATGGATAACTATTTCAGAAAAAATAGAATTTTTTTTAAGCATTTGAGTGACTGCTAGGTAAGCTGGGGTTGATCCCCGTGTTTTGGTGATTAAAACACTTGAAGAAGGATGGGGGCGGGGGCTGAGGCTGCACCATTCACTTTGCAAATAAACAACTCTAAACAGAGTCAGCAACCTTCTCTTAAAAATCAGTATAATCGATTTTTGAGACCTAGAATGGGTCTTAGAGATCAACTACTGCATCTAGAAAGAAAATAAAAGAAAAGTGAATCATGTGAAGCAAGTTACAATTCTACATTTTAACAGCCATAAGCTGAAGAATGCCACATCACCTACTTGTACCCCATCTTTCTTAAACTTCTGAATAAGTCAATAACAGACACCCTAATCCTACAATTGTTTCCTTTAAGTATATATTAGGTAAACTTTGGCATACATTTCCTATATTTAAAATGATGATTAAAATATACATGATTTCAATTTTTACAGCATACATTCTAAGTAGGAACATAAAGGATCATTGGAAAGAAAAAAATTCTCATTTGTATCTCTTTCTGAATTTTCATAATTCTCACTGATTTTTTAATGAACAAAATATACACTAGTCTGTCACATCCTTAATGAATGGGCTGAGAATGTTCCTCTAAGGATGTTGAACAAACATTTCACAGCAAACCTGATTGATTTTATTATTCCATCTCTCTCAGTTTGCAACATGAATGCTAATGGAATTTGATGACTACTGGATAATTCAACACTAAATCAATATTATCCACTAAAATAAATTTTTGATCCTCTGCTTCTTAACAATAACCCTATTTCCAAAATCGAGGTATCTGACTTCTATTCAATAGTGATTTGAGAATTTTCTTATATAATTCTAAGATAGGATAATCACCATTAAAATGTCATCGGTCTATACTTAATTAATGCAATAAATCAATTTAACTATTTTTAAATAGTCATTTATTGCCTAGCACTGACTGAAACCAAGACTCTGAGACTTGAGACCAGGTTATCTACCAAGTAAAAGTGCTATATATAAAGAAGTAAGCTTATAGACCTGGTCCTGCAGCCTTCTAATTCTCCTGGGTGGGCATTTTTGGAGTACCTGGAAGATGTTGCTACTTGTCACCCTCAATAGCACCATTGCCAACAGCAGTGGACACAAAAATTATACAGGTTATAGTCTTATCTAAACTTAAAGATATTAAAAGTCACACCTTCAAACGTTTACAGTTTTGGTCCCTGCTGATCCACATTATCCATTCTTGAAGAATTGTTGAAAACATATCCTTAGTTACAAATTTTCAATTTCAGCTATGTGAAAAGTTCTTCCTGTTGCATATGTCGTCATTTCCTCTATGCAATTCTTACCAGTTCTTTGGCTATTTGGGTTCCAACAACATTAAAAGACTTTGGGGTTAAATGCTATTTCCTTAATTCTTTTCAGGGGATCTCTGTCTTTCCTGAAGGGCAATTGCTGAGAATTAATTTTACCTTCAATGTTCCCCATAAGTTTATAGAAGGATGGAGCGCTACTTGCTGTGATCTTATCTTCTCTAACAGCTGCATGAACAACCTCTTGAATAATGGGCCACCGGTTCTAGTTAGTTCTGTGACAGATATCACATTACTGACTTTATGTTCTATCAAATGGGATATTAACCTCTCTATATCCATTATAAGTGACTGACATTTCGCAGTAGTTATTACCAGGCCAATCCACGGGGCTATACTTAACCATTCCAAAAAGCAGTGAATTTTCAGATATTTAAAAAGAAAAGTTTTTTTTTAAGTTGTGTAAATACTAAAAAAGAACCAAAAAAAATAAAGTCTATTTAGGACAAAGAAATGCTGTGCTTAGAAACTTGCACTGGATTGCTAGAAATGTTCTGAACCTGTCCTGAATCTCTAATCACATGAGCTTAACTGAATGAGGTGATGTGACTACAGTGACAGAAGAAACTGATTTTTTATTTTATTTCATTTTAATTTATTTAAATGTAGTTGACAGTGTTATTAATGATTATGTTGGACAACACAGTTTTAAACATGATTAACCACATGTTTTCATTACCTAGGAGAGGATCTCACCTGAAATCATATGAAACTCACCTTGAAAAACAAGTGTATCTTCTTTTACATCCTGTGGAAGAGGTGACTCCTCTCAAACTTCTGATTTCCTTTCACACATCTCTTTCTGCCTCTAATATCTGGTGTACCTGGAAGTTGTCTAATTCCTAATCCAAAAGACTACAATCCACTCTTTCTGCAGTAATGCTTATTCTCCTATATCCACCATCTCTTTTCCCTAGGCGACACTAGAAATCTTCAGAAGAATATCCATCATAGCAAACACTGTAGAAAGTACTATAATGATAGAAATGTTCTGAATCTGTACTGTCAAATAGAGAACCTCTATCCACATGTGATTACGGTGCGGTGAGATTAAATAGTGGCTTCAGTGAAGAAATAGATTTTTAATTCATTTTAATTAATTTAAATTGAGATGAAGTTGTGATTATTATGTAAGACAGAATAATTTTAAATTACTTCTCAAACTTGAATGAACATTCTACCTACTTGGAGATCTTGTTAAAAATAGATATTAAAAATAAAATATCAACTGTGTCTGGGATTGGGTCTGAATATCTCTCATGAGCCGGGGGAATCGAATATTGCTAAGTGGGATGTGGCTGCTCCACTCAACGAAATGAGGATAAAACTAAGGATATTTGGGGCTGATGTCTGACCCCATCACTCTCATTTTCACTTCCATGTTCTAGACTTCCACTTCTTTAAAAGAAGGTCTTTCTAACCCTGATATTTGTTCACCATTCTAAGCACAGAGTAGTCAGTAAATGGTTCAAGGCATGATCACTTTTACTTGATAACTTTTTTCAGAAAAGGAGCGCATGGGAAATGACTGTTTCTAAATTTGCAAGTAACTGGACATGAGCTAGATCCCAAATACTATCAGACTCAATGATGGTAAGTTCCAGAATAGATATTTTTAAAAATTACCCCTGTAAATATTGTAGACACTCAAACTGAAAGAGGAATATGAGTGAGCCAGTAGCATTGTCCAGTAAACATACCACATGTGTATAGAATACTTTGGTCATTTTAATTTCAGAATTAATCAGCATGGTGTTAATTCTTTCACTTCTGTTATTATTCAACATTATGTAATTTCGATTAAAACAGGAAGGTGATAAGTCTTGAGAGTCCAGAATCACAGTATCTTTTTTCTAACCCAACAATATCATTTATAAAACAGGAATATGTCACCAAGCCTAGGATTCATCTTTCCAAGGGAAAAAAAAAAAAGTGCTTTGTAACTCTGGAGTGGGAAATCAGTTAACATTGACTAACCTTCCTACTTTCCTTTACAATACTAGTATTGCTCATATTGCTAGAATTGTAAAAATTAATACTATTTTTTTAAGAATGTTCACAAATAAAAATCAATTTTATCCTAGGAACCCGTTCTTGTGTAGACAAGGGTAGTGTCATTGCTTTCCTTCCTATAAGTAATAAAAGTTAGGAAACTTCCAAGTATACATTATTTGGGAGAAGCAAAAGTCACAGCAGTGGAGAGCACAATTGTCCTTCAACAAAGATCCTGCCAGAGCCACGTTGCCCCGCCCTTCGCCTGCTAGGCAACAGCAGACGCCGGTCAGCTCTGCAGGAGGCGGGTCGCTAGCCTCTTTCCCGCCCCCGCCATTTCAGTCTTCTAAAAGGTCCGCAAATCTGATATATAAAGGGGCTGTATTGCAATTCTGGCTGCTGCGTTTGGAAGCCGTGTTTTTGCAAACATGTCTGGTCGCGGCAAAGGCGGGAAGGGTCTCGGCAAGGGAGGCGCCAAGCGCCACCGCAAGGTGCTGCGCGACAACATCCAGGGCATCACCAAGCCCGCCATCCGCCGCCTGGCCCGGCGCGGCGGCGTCAAGCGTATCTCGGGGCTCATCTACGAGGAGACGCGCGGGGTGCTCAAGGTCTTCTTGGAGAACGTGATCCGCGACGCCGTCACCTACACCGAGCACGCCAAGCGCAAGACGGTCACGGCCATGGACGTGGTCTACGCGCTCAAGCGCCAGGGCCGCACGCTCTATGGCTTCGGCGGCTAACTTTCGAGTTCTGTGAACTCTAGTAAAAACCTAAAGGCCCTTCTCAGGGCCACCCACTTGGTCACGTGAAGAGCTGCTAATACTTTCACATTTTGCTTTTCAGAATCTGTTGTATTTCGAATTGAATGCCCTGAATGTCGCAGGGGAACGAGTGGGATTAAGCCTTTAACTACAAAGCTGGCAGACTTGCATTGAAAGGCGGTTTTGGTAAATTTTATTCACACCCTCCCAGCTGTAAGTGTATTTCAACCCGGTCAGCTGTAGGGGGCACTGGAGTGCCCTCTCTTGCAAGCCTAGACATTTGGCAGCTCAGTGTAAAAGTGGAAAGCATGCTTAACTTGTTCTACCCACACTGAAAATAACAGTTTGCCAGTAGAGTGTCACTCTGCCTGCCTGCTAAATAATTACTGGAGTTCCCCTGCCTCATTATTTTAACGAAAGATGCTTAAAAACAAAATAGTGGCATAAGAAACTCTGACCTCCCATTTCCTTCTAAAAATAGGTGGTAAGAACTTCATTTCAGCTAGTCTTTGACAAACCAGGAGGGAAATAGCATTCTTAGCACCAGAGGCTGGGATTTTAAAAGAAATCTATGTAAACAAACCTTGTTTAACTCTTCATCTCATCATTAAATCTATCAATCAATCACATTACATTTCCATCATTACATTCCATTCTACCTTAGCCATGCCCCTTTTTGTCCTTATATTTGCATTGCTTATTAATTTGGGCAAGCTCAGGGGAACAACCCCCCACCCCTGTGGGTTCTTTGCAAGCTGGAACAACAAATTAACACCAGAGCCATTAGTAGAATAAAAAGACCAAATAACAATGGTACTGAGAATTTAAATTATTAGAGTCAAGGGGCAAACCAGAGGTTGACATCCTGTGCGAAGGGCCCTAGGGCATCAAGGAGAGAGGAGAGGGCTTCTCATGACAAGGTGAGGATGAGGATGACTTCATAGGACAAAACCTTGCCTCTAGATGTTTCTGTTTAGGGTAGATTTCTCTGGTAAAGGATTGTTGCTGGAGATGACCCTAAGGCTCGTTATTCTGCGTTCTCTAGCACAATGGTAGTAACAAAATAGTAAGTTACTCCTGAGACTTAACAGAACTTCTGTTGACCTTAGATGCACATCCTAAGTGACATGTATTAGAAAAGGCCTAGTCTGGGCATCTTGGGAAAAGCCTAACAATTTGGGGGAAACCCAGCATAAACTTTCAACCTGTACTTCTCTGAGTTCTTTTCCTTATATGAGTGCCTGTATCCCATAAAATTTACGCTAAATACATCAGTGTATTTCTTTCCTGTTCCCTCTGGGTTTTGTCCACTAAACTAAAAGAGACCTAAGAATACTGAGAGTAGAGGTTAAATTTTACTTCCCTGGGGCCCTCCCTGGTGGTGCAACAGCTTAAAACGCAGCATTATGAAGTGAGCAGAGCCACTGCATCATGTGTAATGTTTGATCCCCAGCCCAGAAGGTGAACAAGGTGTGGCAGACCTATCTTGCTGGCTCCCCTCAACACTGTACTTCAGTCAGTGCTCCTGTTCTGTTCCCCACTCATTCGCTACTGAGTTCTCTTACCCCACCACACCCCCACAGCTCTGGCCTGTACCCCAGTTCTTGTATGCATAAATAAATCAATCATTTTTTTAAAATTTGACTCCCCTATAAAAGTTACCAGGGGATCAAGGTAATTTCCCACCACAGCCTCAAGAATGATGTCTAGAAAGCAGTGTTTATTGTTAACCAGGAATTTTGCAGACACAAAGCACCACATGCTCCCTAGAGCTTGGCCCTTTGGTTTCAAATCCCACTTCCACTTAAAGATGTGGACAAATCATTTCCTGCTTCAGTATGTCTCTCTGTCCTCCTTTCTGAAACAGAGGTCATAATAATATGTCTATCTCAGATTGTGTTGAGGATTGGTAGTTTCACATACACACAACTGTACCTTACAAATGCCAACTTTAGTAGTATAGAAGAGAAAAACTATACATTAGATAATTTTCTTTTTACAAAGACTAAACATCATGTCATGGCTGTGTTGCCTGTTTCAAGCCTTTCCAACTAAAACTAAATTTTAATAAAAGAATTTCTTGTTTGGAATCCACTTTCAGGAGAGCAATAAACTTATTTGGTTCCAGAAACTAATTCCTTTCTGATTTTCTTCTGAGATTATGCACAGTCTCAAACAGCCATTTCTTGCGTTGGCTGCTCCACGGGGTGCATAAGAGGGTCTGCCTCCTTCCTGTTATCCCCAACTCTATTTAGAGATTATTTAGCTCTCCTAAATTGGGTGCATGGAGTTAACCTGTAACAATTAGTAAATCCTGTATGGTTTAAACCTTAACACCATCCATAAATTCTACTTCCAGTAATAAGGTAAAGAACTTACAACACTCCCAAAGTATTTAATAGCAACAAAAAAATCTGTAAACTCATTTTATGTATCATGCAGATGCCACTATTGAATAACAGCTACACCAGTTACCCTTCAGGTGTATCTCCCTCTCCACCTGGACGAGGCCACAGGAGGCTCAACTGTAGGAATTCTCACCCGTGTGTTTACATGCCCCGCTTCTGATTAAGCCAGTGAAAACTACCTCACAAGAGAATGAAATGGGTGTTGAGATGACTTCCCAGTTTATCGCTTTATCTGACTAGCTTTATATTAAGATTTGTGGAAATACATGTATGTATATATATATATATATATATATGGAAACAACAATACAGATATATTTGTTTCCACAAATCTTACTATATTTCTGAACCATTTTAAGTTGCAGGCATGAGATTGCATCTAACATTTCATCTAATAATGAAATACACCCACATAAAATCATCACCAATCTAAAAAAAAGTCACCTAAAATCCCTAACATCTTCCCATTCTCTCAGTTACCTACCAGGCACCCTTTATGGTTCCATCCATAAAGCCAGGATCCAAATATTAGCTTCAATTGACCATGTTTCGGCATTACTTTTTTTAAAGTAATTCTTACACAATGTCACACATGCAACACAGGACAAAACGGTGTAATACATGTAATGAGGTTATATATTGAGGTTCACGCTCAGTGCTCTGTATGGTTACCTAAAGATGAGGAAGCAGTGATGAAAAACAACTGAAATAGAATCTCAACACACTGCATACCAAATGCTTAACCAAGATCCTCCACCTAGATGAAGCTTCATTCAACTACACAGCAGGTACCACAGTACTTGAAAGCTAGGAACAGAAATACTTGGCTTTCCACGTTAGCAAGGTACACACAAAGGTGCTAAAGCTCTTTCCTTGAAAACATGGGTGGCCCTGAAAAGGGCCTTTAGTTTTTCCTCTAGACTGCAGATCGAACTAACTTAGCCGCCAAAGCCATAGAGCGTGCGGCCCTGGCGCTTGAGCGCGTACACCACGTCCATGGCCGTGACCGTCTTGCGCTTGGCGTGCTCGGTGTAGGTGACGGCGTCGCGGATCACGTTCTCCAGGAAGACCTTGAGCACCCCGCGCGTCTCCTCGTAGATGAGCCCCGAGATACGCTTGACGCCGCCGCGCCGGGCCAGGCGGCGGATGGCGGGCTTGGTGATGCCCTGGATGTTGTCGCGCAGCACCTTGCGGTGGCGCTTGGCGCCTCCCTTGCCGAGACCCTTCCCGCCTTTGCCGCGACCAGACATGACCACAAGTCAGATCTCACCAACGAGTGAGCTAGACGGTGAACGCCTGCAGCCTCTTATGTAGCAACGGAGCGGACCTTGTTGAAAACGGAAAAACCTGGTAAGGCGGGAAACTGCAGCGTCTCCGCCCCTTCCTTCTGCGGCTTAACCACAGGGTAAAGAAATTTCCTGAAGTCTTTTTTTTTAATTTCTAAATCAATTTCAAATACGCACATAGTGTAATTTCCCTCGTTTGTGTATATATGTACGTAAAGTTGTGTGCGTTCTACATATATTCTTGCATTACAAGCCACACTGGTATTGAAATAATAGCACAAGTCCCAGGAATAAAAGAATTCATAAACTGCCAAGCAACTCAGCCAGGCTTCAGGGTTGGAATCCACGAGCGGCTGCTTTCAAAATGTGTTCTTGTTCATGGTTATTAATCCAGCCGAGCCTGAGTGGCCTCATAGATAAATTACTTGTTGGTGACTGAGTTATTCTCAACAAAATGACTGGCATCTACTTCATGAACAATAACTTCCAACTGCACAAACTTCTGTTAATAAAAAATTGGAATTTTTTTTTTTAATACAGCCAGGACAAAAGTACATGGAAGGCTTTCAAAACCTTCCCAGTGTAACGTGTACAGGGAAGGCAAGGTTTTCCTTTTCTGGAGGGTAGTGTATGGAATTCAAGCTAATTTGTCATAAATGCTAACCCTGGGCAAAGGGATGTTATTGTAAGTACCTGAAAAGAAAATGTGATCATTCCAAGATTTTATATTACAAAAAAATATTTCCTGAGCTAGTTACCTGAGACTATTAGCTATATATTATATACTTAGGATAAGTTGTTCAAAATAAGAGCTGGATTTTATTGTGCAATTAATACGTACCAAGCACACTGTCCTAAACACCAAGGATTAGCTCAGCCAAGTACCCCTTCAGAAACTTTGAGACTACTAAATATCAAATTTTGAAACTATTTTAGATGTAGGAATGGGCAGCAATATCTAAAAAGTCAGGTACCCACATAAGGAACCAAACCTCAGACCAATGTACATGTCACACTAGAAGCAAGTCCCTCCAAAAAAACTGCATGCAAAAGAAAAATTACAATTCGTTAAGCAAGTGCTAGAATGCAAAGAATACAAATTAGCAACTGAAAAAGAATTATCACAATGTCCTTTTTTACCTTGTTCTTTTGAAATGACTTCAGAAGTTTCAACTGTACCTAGAGACCCCTGAACCCAGTTTCTCCCTAAAGGTAACTTCTTTATAACTATATTATATCAAAACCAAAGAACTGGCACTTGAAAAAAAAAATTAACTAGACTATGTGCTTTATTCGGCTCAATTTTACAGTCACTCCTTTGCATATCTGTATTTATGGCTTGTCCTATGCAATGTCATTCCTCCTGTAGATACATGTAATACAACAATACAGATATAAAATTATTCCATCTCACTAAATAACTTCTAAAGTATGAGGGCAGAATTCCATCAGGGAAGCAGGCCTCACTCAGAGAGAAGGTGGGAGGTTCTTTGTTAAAGCTGGAGGGCTTAAAGGAGATCTTTCCTTAATCTGAGCCCCTTAGCAGTGAGGCAACTGGATATTTATTGCCTAAAGGAGTGAGTAAGGGGAGGTTGGGCAGGGGACAATATCACGTTAAAGCCTGTTGGGATACAGAAGCAAGAGATTTCTAAGCAGTTAAATGGGAAAAGTCAGGGTCTTTGAGACCCTTTATCAGCAACTTTCTGGAACTTTCAGTCTACAATGAGATGCTTTGCTTCAACATTAGATGTTTTCCATCTACACACCTTTCTCCTGTTATCTATCACTAATTTAGTCATTTTGAGACTATTATTCAAGTAATAACAGATGTAAGCTTTTGAGATTGACATTTCATCACTAAGCATTAAGCCAGGTTGCTACATTTATCAGCCTCCCTTTTCACTGGTTTGAATTTTGTTACTGTAATGAGTTTAACCACACAACAGTAGAAAGACAATAATCTATAATGCATTTTTACCATAAAAAAAGACTTTAAAGCTTTGTTTTTGTTTCTCCCAGCCATTTTATTTTGTATTTACTGTATTCCATCTTAAAAAGGCATGTCTTAAAGAAGCAGAAGTGCTGCAAGAATGGCTGGGAACCTAAATGCACTTGAACTCAGGTCCCAGAAAATCACTGTTGCTCTTAAGGATGCTTAAAGGTTCAAAAATACAACACTGGGTTGTTTTGTTTCTGAAATTCGACTCGTGGGTTCAGACTGGCTCCTGGAGTCTGCAATGTTCACTGAACCGCATCCAGCTTGTTGGGTTGCTGCCTTAGGACTTTTGCTCTCTTGGGAGCAGAGCTATTCACTTTGCTTCGAAGGAGGCCCAACAGTCTGCAAATGCATTTCCCCAGGCTAGAAGCAAACCCAGCAACAAGGTTAGGTAACCTTTTGCAAAGGTCTGTAAAACCTGAATCCACAAACCCTGCATTGCTTTAGGGCTTGTTATACAATTCCCCATTTATCTGAAAAGTTACTCCCTAATTGTCTGGTTCTTATGGATTTCCAGCAAATAGAATTATTCAGCTTTGTCAGTACAAGGCTCAATTCCGCCTTTTGAACTGCTTCTCCTGCAGGGCAGACACAATCCACACAATAACTTTTCCATCTTCTGGAAACTCTGGATTAGAGGTCTGTGAAGTGACCTTAATCACTACTCCAGGCCCTTCTGATCAGCATTGCCAGACAGTAGGCTTCCATGCTAGTGTTAGTGCATGAAGTTTTGTTACCAAGTTACCCACTATAGGGTAGTTCTCTCTGCAAGGACAAAGCAATCTTCACCTAAACTACCCCACCCCCAACCCCCTGCAACCCCTTCACAGGGAGAGCTGCCACTCAACAGCCCCGAGCCCAAGGAAACCTATTGGGAGCCCCAAGAGCCACTCAGCTTACCCGACCCCAGGGGCACCCTGAAGTGTAGACAAAAAGATAGGGGAGGCAAATTAATGGCTAGCGCCTCAGGAAGCAGTTTAACCACTCCAGCTCCTTACCACACGGTTAGAAGCATAGAGGGAGCTGTTGGGGCAGCTTCCTGGCGCCTCTTAACAAATCTGCGGCGGCCCATGCACATACGCCACACCTCCCGCTTCCCCCTCCGGAGGCACAAATCGGCAGTTTCCAGCCCTTTTAAGTTGAGATTGTAGGTGGCTCTGAAAAGAGCCTTTGGGTTTGAAGCTGGTACTACTTAGGGGCAACTTAAGCCCGCTCGCCACGGATGCGGCGCGCCAGCTGGATGTCCTTGGGCATGATGGTGACGCGCTTGGCGTGGATGGCGCACAGGTTGGTGTCCTCGAACAGCCCCACCAGGTAGGCCTCGCACGCCTCCTGCAGCGCCATCACGGCCGAGCTCTGGAAGCGCAGGTCGGTCTTGAAGTCCTGCGCGATCTCGCGCACCAGCCGCTGGAACGGCAGCTTGCGGATCAGCAGCTCGGTGGACTTCTGGTAGCGCCGGATCTCGCGCAGCGCCACGGTGCCCGGCCGGTAGCGGTGCGGCTTCTTCACGCCGCCCGTGGCCGGTGCGCTCTTGCGAGCCGCCTTGGTGGCCAGCTGCTTGCGGGGCGCCTTGCCGCCGGTGGACTTGCGAGCCGTCTGCTTGGTGCGAGCCATGACATTAGATTGCAAGCAACGGTTACAACTGGAAGCGTAGCTGCTCTTGCGCCTATTTATAAAGGCAAAGTGCTCCTGATTGGTCCGAATCTTCAAATTCCGCGCGCTCAGAGTTAAGTCCCTTCATAAGCTCTGTGATTGGCTATTACGTGTCCCTTTAGAAAATCTTGACCTATTGAAGCATTTTATCCTCCTCGGTCCTTTATCCACACTGTAGTCTCACATACACTTTCACTGATTCTGTTTTACTCCCTTTGTTTGGGGTTGAAAATAGGAAGAGATGAACGTTACACCTTTCCGCAAGGGTCTCAAATTTCACCTTTGAAGGTGTCTGAGCCAGTCGAATTCGTCCTGTATCGTTTTCATTGCTTCTGATTTTAAAAACATTTTTAGTAATGCAAGCGTTAACCATAATCCCAAACTCTCCAACAAACGCTGGCATCATTTCCAGATCAGGTTAAACTGTAAATGAAAGCAGCATACATTTGAAAATATGCAAGCGTATAGCTACTTTCTGTTCTTATTCCCAAAGTCAGTGACCCGTAATGCAATTTGGCAAAATGCTAAGGAACTATAAGTTTATGTCCGGCTTTTGTTCCCTTAGGTCGGTTCTAGAGAGTAACAGGTTTTACAAACATAAACTAATGACAAGATGCTCATCTTTCACATTGTTGAGAAAGCAAAAAAATTTTTTCTGCAGATGAGAGGAAGAATGTGGGGTTATTTTCACAGCAAAAGAGCAGTCTTGAATTCACCTTATTTGCATGAAAGGTTTTTACTGGCTCATTTTCTCCAATCAGAGCTCGAGATAGCATAATCCCTATTTGCATAGAAGCCCTACAAAAATAGGGTCAAGTTTTCAAGAAACACGTATTCTGCTGGGTTTTGTGTGCAAGTGTGCATCATGCCAGAGCCAGCCAAGTCCGCGCCCGCCCCGAAGAAGGGCTCCAAGAAGGCGGTGACCAAGGCGCAGAAGAAGGACGGCAAGAAGCGCAAGCGCAGCCGCAAGGAGAGCTACTCGGTGTACGTGTACAAGGTGCTGAAGCAGG